>NW_004567121.1:35977815-35999127 GCF_000260355.1 Condylura cristata
AAATAAATAAATATTGTAAAAAAACACTTAATTACAGATAAATAGAAGAAACTTTATTCTTGCGGAAGATTCAGTATGTCCAAAGGTACAGCTGTGTGCAAAGACAAAGGGAAGCAATTTCATCTAAAATTCAATAGCCAGTAAGAGTTTGAAAATGTTTCCTACATTCTGCAGCATTTCCCATGTTTTGACTGTCATTCATAATTATTGCCCCCCATTCAGCTCCCTACCCACAATGAATCGTTATCCCCCCAAATGGGATTGAAGCTATTGTAGTTCAATGGATGATAAATTATCAAAATACTCAAATGATAAACTCTGATAAAATTTTTAGAAAATCACCTCATAGCATCATTTGCAAAGTGTGAAACTCACCTTGCCTGAAGAAACAGAAATTCCCATAGGAAGCCATGCCACTCCAGGTTTTAGAACAATGAAATCCAGATCTGTCTTGCTACAGAAAGTAACAGGATCTCCTCCCTCAATGCAGCACTCTTTGCTAGAACTGTTCCAGGGCCCCAGTGTGAACTGGGCCTCCTGTCTGTGGGGCCTCACCCGTGCACTTAAAATATTGTTGTACTGCAGGCACACCCAAAAGGGTCAAAAAGGGGTTTATTTACAAAAGGGAAAAAGAAAAGGGAGCAACTGGAATATCTTACTGGCTGGGCTGACTTAGAGCTCTGGTAACAAAGTAACTGAAAGCCCTGAGTCATGCGGTCCAGAGAGCCATTTCTGAGCACATCATCAAGTTCAGTAAGTAGCTGTAGTAGCTTTCCTGCAGTTCTGGCATATGCACCTGGGTCCAGGTTCTACTCCACATCCTCTTTCATATCTCCTGTAAGCAGAATAGAATTCTCCTCGCCTTGTCCCCCAACCTTATTTCTCATTCTGGATATACCCAGATTTAAAATGTTAATATTTAAATGAAGCCAGAAATAATGTGTGGGAATTCAATTTTTTCTCAATCTGCTGTGTCTCATAATTAAAAAAAAAAAATCATCCAGTTTAAAATGCAGATAAGCACCAGTGGGCTATTCTATAGTCTAAATGTATCAGAAACTAATTCTTCCAGCTGGCAACACACTCAAATGTACCAAATAAATAGTTTAGTTCTTACCAGAAATCTACCGCACATTAACAATAAAATGTGCTTATAGAAAATGTTATTTGGGGTATTGGGAAATTATCCCGATGAGTACTGCTGTAATTATAACTATGAATTTAAAAAAATAGTAATAGCTCCTTTGAAGAGTAAAAAAAAAAAAAAAAACTTTTCCTAGTGTTTTTTTTTTTATTTCCATCTGAGTTTAGAAATTTTCATGCAGAGACAAAGCAGAGGACATTTATCAATAATAAAATAGGAAATGCATTCTAAGAACTGCCCGGAGCTGAGCAATCAGAGGCAGATTGCCAGTAAGGCAATTCAGAGAGCAAGATCTTGGTCGCCATGTTCTATAGCTTGAAAGCAGCAGCCCTCGCTCCTGTTTGTCCTCTGGGTCCTGTCACCTCAATAGCCCTGGCCCTACAGGTAGAGGGCAAGAGTGACCACCGAGCTCACCTTTGCTGTGCGTGTAGTCATGAGCTCTCGGGGGCCCTGAGTAACTCTGGCTCATTTCTCCTTCCCATTAGGCTCAATCTGCTCAGAGAACAGTCAGGCAGGGATCAAGTTACAACTGTTTCCAAGATGCTGTGAAGAAATCTGCAGTAACATTTACGCTTCTCTCAAGTAGACTTGTATGCGTGTGTCGGAAGCACTTAAGACACACATTTCTTTTTCTGTTTTTTTTACAGCTCCTGTTTTTGAGTGCCTCTCGGTCTGCCCTACTGATTCCAACCGAGTGCCTTTCCTCACAACTCACACTCCATTCCTGGTCACTCTCACTCCTTCCAGTCCACTCTGTCTGAGGGACTTTGAAGAGGCCATGGGGTGTGGCTTGTGGGATGGGTTGCTTGCTTCACCCTTTGTTTGTCTCCTTTGAGGATATTCCACAGTATTTACTAGATCAAGGCATGCAACTACCTGTGTTTATTTCCTGTCCTCTTTTTATTTTGCTCATCTGTCCATGTGTCTACAGTTACGGAACTTACTGTGTATTTCCTGATTTATATCTATGTTAAATAATTATTTGTGGCTTTCATGTATTCTGTTTTGTGAGACCTAGAAAGCAAAATCCAGTAAGGCCACAGCGAAGTGTCATTTGTCAAAAAGAAACAGGAATATGCTGTCCATCATGCAAGAGTGGAATAAAGTGGGAGGTACTTACCAGACAATGACACAAGATGTTGACCAAAAAACACACACACTAGTTAACGCAACAAGCTAGTAAAAGGCCATTGAAAGTAGCCACTGGCTTGGAGGGGATCACTCATGTGGGTAGAAGCAGGGCAAAGCACACGGAACATCGCGAGAGAAAGCAAAACTCCCTGAATGTGGTCAGGCCAAGAAGTAAGCGGAGCCAGCGGCAGCGAGCACCCCAGTTCCACATGGTACACGCCAGCACTGAGTGGAGCTAGGAACAAATGTTTGGAGCAGCAATGTATTCTCTGAGGATCACCTTCCTAAAAGGATGCCGTCTTCTCAGATCTCTGACATCTCCTCTGCACAAAGTACCTCAAGGAATTGCTCACGGGTTAAGTGAGAAGCAGACAGGGAAATGTGCTTGGGACTTTGGAAGTTCTCTCGACACACTTCATCTCTTTATATCACCGTATCAAAATTTTAGCATGCACGGTTGATCAGTGGTCTCAAACTGGCTGGCCAACCTTCTTTCACTGTGTCAGAGGCAGCATGTACCACAAAGTGCACTGGATTCTACTGTGTGACACCAGGCATGCTTGATAAAGTTTCTGTTTATCTTAACCATCTTCACAAGGTGACATGGATACTTTAGGGGGATCCGCTCTAGTTAGCTCGCCTGTCTTGTGTAGTCAGCCACTACTTGGGTTTGTCAGGAAATGCACATAAACCAATGCCCAGATGTATATCTTTGCTATAAAAAAATAAAGATAAGGAAAACAAATTCTTATACACTTTTGGGTTAGAAAGAAAATTCACAAAAGGTTCATCTTTTAGACATCTAGGCTGGAAAAGCCTTTTCTATAAATCATCTACATCAGAAGTTCACCATGATGTTTAAATAAGATGACACATAGAAAGCATTGTGAACTCTCCTTGACACTCAGGAAGAAGAATGCACAGGAATATCTATTTCTTAAAGGATGTCTGTATAGCGATAGGTGGAAAAATTTATTCTCCATATATGCTGTTAGTCAAAATCACCATCAAAGATATTCCTGCCACACAAGCTGCAGATGTGACCTCTGAGATGCTGCTGGGGGACTAGTGCTGAGTTGGCCCTTCTGGGGGAGCAGTGCGTCCTGACTGTGCTGAGATGAAAACCCCTCAGCTCCTTTCTCCAACAGCACTCTGGGCAGGAGCCTGGCCATCAAGGTACTTTTATATATTCCTCCAGAGTAAAGCAAGTTTAGGTCATTTCTCATGTAACTGTGGTTCCTGCCTTATTTTCATTGTGCTCCACCAGCAAAATTAATAAATAAATAAAATAGGTCAAGTGTAGAGGGTGAGAGAATCAGAAGTGAAAAGTGTATTTATCCATGCATCCTACAGCTACAGGAAAGCTCCTGTGAAACAGACAGGCGTGTTTGTGCTGTGCTCTCCCTTCCTTCCTTCCTTTCTTCTCTAGCAATTATGTGATACAATTACGTGCAACAAACACAGTCTTATTTCTCTCTCACCATTACTTGAACTTGAATTACGTGGAAATAAACATTGGCCACCCAGGTGGGACATTTGAGCAGATTCCATGTGTTTTGCAAGCTGATTCTTATGTAGCTGCATAATCCTGAGGTCATTTTTCATACAAACGCACACACAATATTTAATATTTCCAATCAGTATTTAGATAAAATGAATTGTTCATTTTTTTAAAAAATTTATTTATTTATTTATTTATTTATGCATACAGAACTGGGGTACAGGCCAGAGGTGCAGGGGGTGAGAGGATCCACCAGAGACAGAGTGGAGAGCAGAACAGGCAGATCGCCGAAGTACAATGCTGAGGGGAGCAGTGGGAAGACAGGAGAGGTCTGCTACGCCATGTGGGTCACTCCCTGGCTGGGGATGGAACTGGTAGCTGCAGATGGCTTCATAGTGCTGAGACTTGACCCCTTGAGCTACCAGGGAGGCCCTGAATTCTTCATTTAAATATTCATTCCAGACTCTCCCTCTCTCCCTCTCCCCTTCCCTCTCTTCCTCTCTCTCTCCTCCACCCTCATCATCATTTTCACCTCCCACCCCTCTTCTAGGTAGTTTTTAGGCTTTTCACACAGAATAGTTTCTGGCTGAAACATCTGGATTGATGCGTCAAACTTCCTACTCCCTCTGCCTCTTTCTAACGAGGTCCGCCCTTAAAGCTGCCATCTGAAACGTTAGTTACTTTGCTGCTGCTGAGGCTAAAGGGCCAACTCGGCCTGTCCTGTCCACCTGTCATGTCCACCACTCTCTCGCATTTGCTGCTTCTGGTGTGGCCCCTGCCTTAATTCTCTGGTCCTGGATGTCTCCATCGGCCTGCCGTGCTGACTCTAAATGCTGCTCTCGCACCTCCTCCCTGTGTTGACTTTTCCAGAACTGTGATGGGGGCCATGAACCCAGCTTCAGAGTGACTGTGATGGTCATGCCTGTCTTCCAGTCTCACAATTACTTTGAGAAATCCACCTCGGCATAGCAAGCTCCACGGAGTGAAGCCACTTTCCACTGCCCAGGGGGCAGCGTCCAGCGTCCATCAGTCCAACCTCACTGAACTTTGGTTCTTGGAAAGTTGTAGTCCGGACGGGGTGTCCCGAGAAGCCCATGTACACTGAAGACGTGAGTTTCTCCATGCAACAGGGAGAGTCTGATTCTGTGATAGCTGAGAGAGGGCCCCATGCCAGCTTTTGACCATGGAATACTCTGTCAGTCTGGAAGTTTCCCTGGTTTTGAATTAGGTAATTATTATTATATATATTTATAGATAGTTATTAAAGATATAATCACGTCACTGGTTGTGGGAGTTCCTGGGGGTGCCCTTGACATATATAGAAGGTTTGTCTGTGCTGGAGAGATAAAGATTTGTGTGTCTTTCATGGCTGCTAGAAAGTCAGGTTCTGAGGCAGGAGCAGAGAGGGTTCTTGAGGGTCACCCAGCTCTGCATGTTGTAGGGGCCCGCAGGCCCTAGACCTCCGTGTTTGTCAGGCCCTGGGCTCCTCTCCTGCTGTGCCTTTGTCCTGGCTCCTTCCTGAGGCAGCACTGAGGCAGCTTCCTGACTTGTTACCAGAAGGAAGCCAGGTTTCTCCAGTTCTCTCAAATGGATCACAGATGCAAATAGTACTTTTTCCATGAAGATTAAAAGTATTTTCTCCCAGAAAAAAAAGAAAATCTATTCTCATTTAGATGAATTTTGTTTTAATAATGGTGGTTAATCAGCTTTAAACCAAGGCCTTAAAATTAAAAAGAAAATAGGAAGCCCATTCATTTCAATAAAATGTAACTTAGAAAATGAAGATAAAATCATGTTTTTCCAACTACTTAAATCAGCTTTATCAGGCTCACTCCAGGATGGTTTAATTTGAAAAGATAAGATAGATTGACTGCTAGTGGGTCTTGGGGCATTTGACAGAGAGGTGAGGCCACTCAGAAGCTTATCTTTCACTGAGGTTAATTCTCTAGTGGAGAGATTTGTGGACTGACGCTTAGTCATTGTGTCATTTTAATGGGCTGGGCTTTACTTCCCTTTCAAAACATGCTGCGCATTTTATTTTATTTTATTTTATTTTATTTTATTTTATTTATTTTATTTATCTATGCATACAGAACTGGGGAACAGGCCAGAGCTGCAGAAGTTGAGAGGACTGATCATTTCAAATGACGTAAGCATAGTCTTTAAAAATCAGACGATAGGTATGACTTCCTGGCAAGCTCATTAAACTGTTGGTGGGTACTAGTGTGGTGACGGCCTATCGTGAAAAATCACCTTTCTTTTTCCACTTTCCCCTACGTAAATTTATTGCTAAAATGGGTGGGAAGATGAAGGTAATGTTTATTTCCTTTTTATAGATTTTGATCATTTTTCCAGTTGTCCTGAGAACAAACATGTATTGCTTTCGTGAAAGGAAAATGTAAACATGTACTTTATGGCAGGTGTGAATGTGTGTTTGTGTGGTTGCGTATATGTGTGTGTACACATGCAGATGGAACAAGGGTGCTCCTGCCGAAAAACACCAAGGGAAGGTGGTAGCCTAAACTACTTTCCTCTGAGAAAACCATGAGGTAGAAACCATGATAATAAGCTTCACATACAAAACAGTTCCAGAATTTGATTTACATTACTTAGGTAGGTCTCATTTTGCCCACTTAAAAATTGAGATTACTGGTCTAAATACGCTACACTCCCACCGCCTGCTGACTATGCTTCCATGGGACATCGTTCTCAGCCATGATCTGTGCACTAAAAATAGACCCCAGAAGCTCCATTGTTCCAATAAGTGTATTTGTTTCCTGTTCTTATTGGTGTGGAGTATCTGTAGAATGCAGGAAAATGTCAACAAATAGACACAGAAAAATCTGCCATGGTCTTTAAACCTGCAGTTGGCCCGTCTGCTCTTAACACATCGGAAAATCACAAAACAAATAACAAATACTCATTAACACAAGACCTATGAGACACCTGTTCAGTCTTAGCTCTACTGTTCATTTAATTAATTAAGAGGTATCCTTGTGGCTTGGCTCTTACATTTGAGTACTGTGAAAGAAATCCAATGATTTTTAAGAACTTTCACATTAATATGTTACTTAATGTAGTGCTCTATCTTAGCCCTTATTATGTGTAGTTAACTAATTACATTAACTCTGGTGTCAGGAGAAAATATTGAACTGTCTGTGGCAAGTTTTGAAAGTCTCTGGGCTAGATGATTTTAAAAGCCCTATGCAGCTGCCCTGGCTGCACGTTCTGGAATTTGCAGTCACATCTCACAGAGACTGGTGATTGCACAGTACCTGGGAACGGGCTGGTGTCATCTGCTAATAGCCCTGCATCCCCCTTTTTTCCTTTCATGACTTTTTCTTGCTAATTTCTCCAGCAGTGACATACAATGCGGTGTTGAACAGTAGTGGTGACAGTGGACGTCTGAGTCTTCCTTCTGACCTTTGCAAAAATACTTTCAATTTCTCACCATCAAATATAATGTTGGCTATGAGTTTGTCATGACTGGCTTTTATTATGGTTAGATAAGTTTCACTTATACCCATTTTATTGAGAATTTTTCTCATAGATGGATGCTGAATCTTTCAAATGCTTCCAGCAATATTTTTGCTAGGTATTGACCCAAAGAATATGAAAATAGTAATGCAAGAAAGACCCACATGCTCCTATGTCCTACCAAGGCCGTCCATAATTGCCAAGTCACAGAACCAAACTCAGGACCCATGGACAGAGGGGTGGATGGATGAAGAAATTGTGGACTATATACTTGATGAAATAGTACTCAGCTGTCAAAAAGATAAAGGAGTGTCCCTTGGAACACAGTGGAGGAGCCTTAACGTATAATGCTTTCTCTTTCTGACTTCAGACCGATGAGATATCAGATGGTTTCACTGACGTGTGGAACATAAATAACCAAAAAAACATGAGTCAGCAAAGTACAGCATGAATAAATCTTAGACTCCATGAAAAGTGTACTGGCTACCAGAGGAACCAGACTGGACGGGGAGAGGGAAAGTGCGGGACAGGCCTGGCATGGGAGGCTAGCGCTTATATGGAGGGGAGAACATGCAGCCCCTTAGTTATAAAGATACGGGAGCCACAGATAGCTAATAAAGAGAAAACGTATAGGGAAGGGGAAAAATACGCAATATCGATTTAATATTAAAAACTGAAGAGAAGGGTGACAGGAGATGTTATCTATATCATCACTGGCTGGACTGAAATGTCTGAGGAAAGTTACACACGTGTGCTGGGCACAGGCACTGGAGACTTCTCTTCCCCGAGGCTGCTGATGTCCAGGGAAGGGCACTGCCTAGGAGTTCAGAGAGGCCAGGTTGGGGGCAGGCCACCCTGAGCGCCCCGGCTCCAAGCCAAGTTCTCATCCCTAAGAAGGCAGTGATCCCACTTTTTTTTTTTTTTTTGATCCCACTGGTTTTATAAAATTACTGAGAACCAAATGTGGTCACTTGGAGCAAGTCTCCTGCCCAGATGCGGTGCTCCATGCCCAGGGAGTGGGCCCTTGTTGCTCTTGTTCTCTAGCGTCCAACCCTGTTTGCCATGTTCGCTTGTCACGTGTGTTTCACCTTTTTTTTTTAAGTAAGATTTTATTTTATTTTTGTGTTGCATTGCTGGGGTACAGGCCAGAGGTGGTGGGGGGGTGAGAGGACTCCCCAGAGACAGAGTGGGGAGCAAAACAGGCAGATCCACTGAATTCCACTGCTGAGGGGAGCAGCAGGGAGACAGGAGAGGTCTGCTGAGCCCTGGGGGTCCCTCCCTGGCCAATGGGGGATGGAACTTGGGCCGTTGTAGTGAAGGCACTGAGCCTTAACTCGGGGACCATCAGGGAGGCCCCTATTTCACCTTTTGCCTATGCTTCGCCTCACTTAATGGGGATATTTTGGTGGTCGCTGAATTTTAGCAGGCCACTTGCCAAAGTGACGCCATGTGAGAATAAGCTCATCCAGGAAATAGCACCTGCTTCTCATGAGCTGAATTGTTCTTCCTCCTGCAAAGTGGGCCTGGAACTTTCTGCTCTGGGTTATGGGGAAAACATCCTATGTAAGCATCAGCTCATTTAATTCTGGCTTAATTCTCAAAGCTTCTTTTTGCGAACAATAATCCTGCAGGATACCTCATTACTCACTGGGATAATTGTTTCAAATATGAAAAGCCACATAATAAAATAAGAAAGGCCTTATTTTTAGAAAGTGCACTCTGGCTGCACCGGCAGGGGTGTGGGGAGCGGGTGGGGTGGAGCCCAGCCACCGTGAGCTGGTAGCTCGGATGCTCCAGAAGTCCTGAATCTGCAGAGCATCTTCTCAGACCTGCGGGACGAGGATCTGGGGAGGGAGGAGGCCAACCCGTGATATCCATAGGCTGAAATCAAAGCCGTGCTTCTGGATACGGTGTGCAGGGGAGCAGCAGGAAGAAGGCTCGTGCCGGCAGGCAAGCAGAGAGCCACGGGGCCTCCTGTGGGTCTTGCAGTGATCCCCAGGCAGCCTTCTCTGGGGAGCCGGTCACTCCCTCATGAGGCCGCCCAAGCCCAGAGTCTCGCGGGCCAGTGGTGCAGCCTGCTCAGCACAAACGCAAGCGAGAGCTCCATGACTCGAGGGAAGGAGGGTCTGGCCGCCCAAGCCGCGGTCAGGATTGAGCACCAACTGTATGCCACACGCTTATGTTTCCTGAAGATAAATGACAGCTGGGATCAGTTCCATTTGCTGGGTAAGGTAATTGAGGCTTCAAATGCAGGACTTACTTGGGATTACATAATCAGTAAATATTGTCAAGAAATTAATGTGTGATGATTGGCAGAAATTAACATAAGGCACTAGCAAACAGCATATAGCATCTATATACTGATGATGTATTATTGTATGTATGCATGGATTAGCTGTCTGAGATATACGCATACTTATATATAATACAATCAACACCTATTGAAACTCTGTGTCAACTTTCTAGTAACTGTATCCCCCTCACTAATATAAATAAGAAAAAACAAATTTAAAAATTGCTGGTAAACTTTGAATATAGTAACAGCTCATGCAACTATTTTATTTTATTTTTGGCGCCTATTAAACATAGGTGAATATATAAATAGATAAAATTTTGCTTTTGTTTTTAATTTTATTTTTACATATAACACATGCTTTCTCCTCCCGGTAAACCCCCTGTAGCCCCAGTCAACCGCCACCTCCAGTTCACCACAAGGAGCTATGTGCCTTGTCCACAGGTCTCCCCTGCAGAAAGTCTCATTAATAGAGTCGCCTCTTAGTTTTGTTTTTTTAATTTATTATAATTATTTTTTCCTGGTCCCTTATTTGGTTCCACCGCCTTCCTCCTCCAGTGAAACCATCCAATATTTTTCTTTTTCCTTCTGGCTTATTTCACTGAACATCATCCCTTGTTTAATATCACATCCAGGATATTGCAGTTGATAAAAATCAACTGGTCTTATCCCGATTTCTCCACCCTTACTTCTCTCCCTGTGTGTGTAATTCTCTGTTTGCTTATCGCATGTGTAAATGTAACACCATGTGCCCACATAACCGTCACCATTTTGTAACCACACCCACCTCCCTTCTGCTCCCTCCCACAGTCCCTAGCAACCATCAGTGTGCTCTCCATTTCTACAGTTTTGTCATTTCATAAATTCCCTGTAAACAGAGTCCTGCAGAAAAGAAGCTTATCAGGTTAGATTATATGTTCCAGCTTGTTTCCTTAGAACCTCAAGAAAGAGGTGGTTGGTTTCACCAGCGTCCCTGATGGATGCACCCAGTTGTTTATCCCTCACCTGCTGAGGTGGGCTGTGCCACTTCCGGATTTTGACTACAATGATAACGCTATTGTGAACATTCATGCACGGGGCTTGTGTGCCCCTAAGTTGACGTTTTTGTGAGCAAAATGCTCAAGTGCAGTTGCTAGATCAGTAGATGCATGAGCAGCTTTAAAGAAGCTTGGACTGCTTTCCACAATGGCAGCACCATTTTTATTCTCACCAGCATTTTCCAGCCTCTGGTGCTGCCACATTTTATTTCGGTCAGTCTCATAGGAGATAGCGATAGATCATTGTGGTTTGCCAAACAACCCTAAGATCATCAAGCTCGGTGCTGGCAAGGAGGATTGGCGTTATTAGCACTTCACGTAGCGAATCCAATCCCTGGGCTCTGCAAGTAAGGGAAGAGATTTCCTTTATGCTCGTCTCAAATTCATCAAGTCACCTTCGGATTTGCTAGCTCTCCAGAACAATCTGCCATTAAAGGACAGCTCAGGTCAAGGAGCGGCCACTTCCAGTACTCTGGAATGTCTCCTCCTCTGGTGCAAATGCAGAAGCTAGCGTTCTGGTCCTCTGACACCTTCCTCTAGCCAGTGCTGGTGAAACTGTCCTGGAGACACATCTGAGCCCAGTGCGTGGACTGGTCAGGTTTCCAGGAGTCACTGGCTTTGAAAAGTCTCCAAAATAACAATGCTCAATGCAGAACCTTGGGATGGGAGCATCATTCCTTCCGAATGCTCAGCAGCCTAGCCGCTGCTACAAGAATGATGCAGGTTTATAGGTGTGTCTTTCACATAAAGAACTTTGATATTCATACATATAATTCGTATTTTTACTTCTAAAAGCACCCTCACTCCACCCTTTAAAGAAAAGAGAAAGAAAAATAGCTTCAAAAGATAGACTATAGTCTGGAGCTTATTTTAGGAAATTTCCCCAAACAAGTTCAGATGAGTTGCTGACAGTGTTTGTGATTTTGTTGGGTGCTAAATTACTGATCTGAGCAAAGAGATTATCAACAGGATTAAGTTACTTTTTCCTAGGGAAGAATCAAGAGGTTTCTCTCATTCATTTTAAGTTCAATTAAAAGAAAAATGAGAATGTCCTTCAACATTCTCTCTCTCCCTCACACACATGCACACATGAGCACATTGACAAAGTTCTATTTATGAAATATAAGTGTGTTTATGAAAGAACTAAGAATCTTGGTGTGGATATCACCTCATTGTTTTCTCCTCCGTTAGTAGTGAAATCAGGTACTAATCCTTGGAGATTGTGTAATAATTGTTTCCCAAACATATAAAGTAGGATTCATGAGCTAATAAATTCTTTATGATCAGTGTCTTTGTCTCTTATTGCTGCTTTATTACATTCATTAAAAACACAACACTTAACTCTGACAGTGTGCCAAACACTGTTTTTTTCACAATTTCAAAACCGTCTTTGCATATTTTAATCCTTCTAATCCATGAAATCCTGTATTTTAGCTTCTAGAACCAGACCCTCTGAGAGGAATGATAACTGTTCCCGTAACGTGCCAAGGTCAGACAGCTGGGAGGGGTGGGATCGGGCAGAACACAGGGCCAGCCAGCTGGGGAAGGAGCCCTGGCCCTGGCCCGGTGGCTGCGCGTTCACCTTAGTCAGCGAGATCGTGCCCTGATGGGTGGTAAATAAAAGCAACGGGCGTTTCTTCTGTGTTTCTTCTGCTTCTTGAATGTCTTTGCTCTACCAAGGAAATGAAGGGTCACAACAAACGGGGAAGAGAAATCTAAGGCCGGCGCGGGGTGCGGAGGGAAGCCTGCGTTCACAGGGGCTGCGCCCCTTCGCCCCGAGCGGCCGTGGGTGGCCCTGTCGCCACGCGCAAGCTGGACATCTGTTGCCTGTCTGTGTCTTAACGATTAGCGCTGTTCTGGTGAGTGGCGGCGCACTGAGGTTTTGATTTCTTTCTTGTCTGGTAATGTTGAATCTTTTTGTGTGCTTTTCGGTCATTACTGGTCTTCTTGGGAGAAATATCTATTGAAATAATTTCCAGGGCCTCCCTGGTGGCTCAGAGGTCAAGGCTGTCACCGGCCACTGTGGCCTGAGCTCTGTCCCCGGCTAGGGAGCGACCCACAGGGCGCAGCAGACCTCTCCCGACTCCCCTCAGCAGTGGACTTCAGTAGATCTGCCTTTTCTGCTCCCACTGTCTCTGGTGAATCCTCTCATGCCTTTCTCCCACCCCTTACACCTCTGGCCTACAGCTCAGTTCTTGTATGCATAACTAAATAAAAATCAATCTTAAAAACAAAATGGTTTTCCTATTTTTGCGATTGGGCAGCTGTGGGTGCTGTGGTTGACTGGTGCAGCCCTTTGTAGGTTCTGCCTGCTCGCCGTGTGTCACGTGATGTGGTCCCCCTTCACTTCTGTTCTCTGAGGCATAACCAGTTTTAGTTTGGATGAAGCTCAAGGTTTCCTTTTTGTTGACTTCTCTTTATTTTCAGAGGACAGTTTCACTTGTGTATGTTTTGGAAAAACATTTACAATTGCTCTTCTAGCAACTTCCAAGTACAGGACACAATGAAGACTTCCACATACACCCCCAAAGTGTCCGTGGAACCCCAGGGTGGAGACCGCCTTGGCATCCGACGATGCAGGAATAAACATCAGTGAAACTTGACATTATATAAAATGAAAGAGGCCAGTCACAGAAGACGTCTTTAATGATGTGAACAGTCCAGGATAGGCAAAGCCACCGACATCAGAGTAGATTCCTGGTTGCTTGAGGGTTGAGACTGTGGATGGAGTGGCTGCCAGTGGCTGGGGGGTTTCTTTTGGGGGGCATGAAAGTGTTCTAAAGTCAGTTGTGGGGATGGTTAGCTAATTCTCTTAAAATACTAAAAGCCACCGGGTGGTGCATTTTTAGTGGGTGAATGTGAGGATCTGTAAATTATTTCAGAACAAAGATGTTAAAGAAGAAAGTCTGTCCTGAAAGTGAGACCCAGGGCTGCCCCCCGGGGGCGTGTGAGATGCCTCCTGAGGTGGTGAGTGAGGAATGAGATAAGGCTGAGCTCACGCTGCACTGGCCGAGGGAGAAGTAGGAAGTCACAGCTGGGAGAACTTTTAGTTCCAGTAGAAGACAAGAGACTTCTGTTCCTGAAGGAAAAGTGGAGGGAAAGGAGTGAAGGAAGAGGTAAGAGGGATGGAGGAGGAAAAGAGGAAGGGGAGAGGAGGAAGGGAAAAGGGGGAGGGAGGAGGAAGAGAAGGAGGGAAAGGAACGGGGGAGGAGAGACAAGAACAAGGAGACGAGAAAGGATGAGGATGGAGAAGAAGACAGAAAAGAAAACTTATGGATAGACATCACACTCTCAAAATGGCCACTGACAGGAGTTGGAGTCTGGCAAATGGGCAAAGTCCACAACTTCAGACCATTAGTTTTCCTTTTATTTTATAGAAGAAAATTTACCCTCAATGAAAAGCCTCCAGGGACTGAAAAACTGCAAGAAGCCTAAATCGAATCTTAAGAAGTTTGATTTGTGACTTGAGGGCTTAGCAACAAATCTATCATAAAAGGATTTTATGTTGTCATTGTTTAAAGTCCCTCAGATTAAATATGTCAGCTCCAATGGTAAGACATGTAAATTTGAAATTGATTTTGAATTGAAGAAAATTGGAAGAAAATTTAGTGGAATCATTATGTTGTCAAGAATTCCTCATACTCTCAATAATTCAGAGGCTAATTATTCTGCTCTCTGATTGCTCTGACATTGCATTTTGCATCTTCCTGTGGCCTTTCTCTGCTGACCAGCTCATTAGTGTCTTTTCTGAAGAATGGTCTGAGGAATGAAAAGGACACTTTAGTTTGGACAATGAGCATGAAGCTGCTGAGCTCTGAGCTTGGGCACAGTCCAGGATTGCAGCCCAACCCAGAGATATGTGAACTGACTGTGTAGAATAAATGTAAGCATTGTTGCATTACAAACGCATAAACACATACTATTATAAAACCATGCTCTGATTTAATAAACAAATTAAACCCATAATCATTATAAATATTTATGAATTGTATTGACAATTCACACACACATATGAACACATACACACACACACATGTGATTGTATTAACAAATAAAGTGTCAACTCTCACTTCTTTAGGTTACTGAGTCTCCAAACTGGATAGTGCTCTCGAGTGAATAGCACCTCCCCAGATGTCTTATTCACCAGGGAACTATAACTGAGACCTCATTTAGAAATAGGATTTGCTGATACGGTAAGTTTAAGTTGAGGCAGACCTTGAATTCATGACTGACATTTTTATAAAGAAATAAAGACACTTGAAGACATCAAGGAGGGATGGGAAAAGGCCATGTGAAGACAGAGCAGAGACCTCAGTGATGTGGCGACGAGTCCAGGGATGCATGGATGGCCAGGGACCAGCAGTCGTTTGAAGAGGGAAGAAGGAAGGACTGCTTCCTAGCTCCCCAGGAAAGCAAGCTCCTCACATGCCTTGATGTTGAAACTCCTGCCTCGATGATGTGAAAGACAAAGTTTCTGTTGCTTTAAGAAACACCAGCTTCTGGGATTTTGGCCTGAGACCGCAGGGATGAGTTCGGATAATGTCTAGAAACTTGCCCTTTGGCACAGGAGCCTTTGAGGGCACAAAGTGTCCATCTTCATAGCTTCGTGGCTGGATAAAGTAAGATACAAATAAATGAGCTGATAAATGCAGAGAGGGAAGCTCTGGTTTTGAATGGTCTGACGTGTCAGTCTGTGCGTTTCCCTTTTTTGCACTTATCTGTGTTCTAGTTGTTAAACTAACTGTTGAGTAGACTGTAAGCTCTAAATGGCAGTGTCAGAATTGAACATATCATTGTCTTGATCCTAGGCCTATGTAAAGTCCCTAGTTCCCAGTGACTTTTTCAATAAACATCTGTGACAAGCAGGAAGGAAGGAAAAGAAAGGAGGAGGTCACAAGGCCAACTGCTCTACACGTGACGTTGAGTCATTCTTGTCCTTGAACTTATTTCCGAAAATATCGGTGAACTCGGAAAACCCAGAAATTCATGGCTGTGTTCACGGACTTACTCAAGAGTAATCCAACCTTTTACTTTGAAATACAGTTACCACCTGTGGTATTGAGGTGATTAAATTTTACATCACTTATTATGTTCAACTTTAGAAAAATGAAATGATGTCAGATGTTTAGTAGTAACAGGAACTGTGGGCATAATCTCCTGTGCTCTCTGGGCTAAGTGAGAAGACCCGGTCTGGAGAGAGGACATAGCAGGACCCGTGGGTGCTCACGCCCAGTTTGGCATCTTTCCTACTACCTCACATTATCTTGAAGGACACGGGATGGGTAGACAAGGACTCTTCATTCAAGCCCTGATGGCCTCTCACAATAAAACAAAGAATTGAGCCCGAGTAGACACAGGCTTTTTAAAGTGAAGGCTCTCTTTTATCTCTGACAGCTGAGCAGAGTGGAAAAACACCAAAATGGTCATTTTTCTAGAATCAAGCCCTCATCTTAAATGCTGGCCATGAACCACAGACAAGCCCAATATCACTCGATCTCCTAATCAGAATATGATAGAACTTCACTCTCCTTTGCTTTCTATGTTTTTGCTTAAAATTGCTAAGAACTATAAAATAAGATACAATGCATGCTATAAAATTAATAATACTATAGGCATATTTCATATATGATCCCAAACTTTTGCTACCCTAAGATTTAAAATCTATAAATTTAATTTAAAATATGCATTATTTCAATTCTCATTATGTATAGTTATGTGTGTTGTATAGTTATGTGTGTATATGTATATACACATGCACATATATAGTTTTGCTAAGTGCATCTGGTTTGTTTATATACTCTCTGGAGATACGTGAGAAGCGTCACACAGTATTTGCTTGTTTCACTAAGCATGATTTCCTCTGGGTCCAGCCTTGTGGCTGTGAATGGCAGAAATGCGTTTTCTTTTTATCACTGACTAGAATCCCACTATTTGTATATTCATGTTCTTCAAAAGGTGGGCACCAGGCCCTCCCGAATGGCCCAGTTTCAGCACTATCAAACTCTGGAATGCACTCCCCAGCCAGGGAGCTGACCCACAGACCTCGCCTCTCTGCCCGCTGCTCCCCTCAGCAGTGTAGCTCAGTGATCTGCCTGTGCTGCCCCCCACTCTGTCTCTGGTGCATCCTCTCACCCTAGCTTACACCCCAGCTCTTGTATGCAAACGTGTGTAAATCTTTAAAAGGAGAACGATGTGGACACAGATTTTTTACAGTTTCTGGTTATTGAAAATAGTGTCAAATTAAACATGGGGGTGTATAAATCTCTTGGAATTCATGTTACTGTATTTGGGGGTAAATAGCCACTGGGATAACTGAATCATGAAATTTCTATTTTTAACCGACTGAGGAGATTCCACACTATCTGTAGCAGTTTCAGTTCCCACCGTGTGTAAATACTCTCCCTCCACGTTCTCCCAACACGTTGTTTCTTGTCTTTCTTAATAGCCATTCTCACAGGAGTGGGTGATATCTTGATGTATTGATGTGCATTTCTGTAATAATAAGAAGTGACCATTGATGACCTGCTCTAAGTCTTTGGAGAAGTGTCTATTCAGGCCCTCTGTTTTTCATTGGGGTTTTGTTTATTAATGTTGAGGGGTTTTTTTTGTAAGATTTATTTATTTGTGCATACAGAACTAGGGTACAGGCCAGAGGTGCAGGGGCGGTGAGAGGATTCACCAGAGACAGACTGGGGAGCAGAACAGGCCGACTAACTTATTTCACTGCTGAGGGAGCAGTGGGCGGGTCAGGAGAGGTCTGCCCCGCAGATCTGTGGTCACCTCCGGGCGGGGATCGAACTCATGTGGAAGTGGCTTTAGCTTCTCAGTGCTGTGCTTTAACCAGCTGCAACACATTGGAAGCCCAATGTTGAGCTTTATGAGGTCTTTGTATATTTTGGATATTAACATCTATTCAGAGTGATGATGTACAAAGATCTTCCATTCAATCTGCATCATTTTCTGTTTGAGGTAGTCTCGTGTGTGTGTTTTTGCTTTTGTTGCTCTTATCCAAGATTTTTGATCATAAGAAAACAGTTCCCAGTCCCCACCAGCCACATCTTATGTGGGGACCGCACGTATTTCTAATGTAGAAATAGCTTCTCTCCTCCTATTTCTTCATCCTCATCAATGCGAACATCCCCGGTGGTGGTTTTCAGCTAAATGTCAAATCAAACTGTCTCAGTGTCATTGGTTTTCTAATGAGAACAAAAATAAATGTTAGTTCACTGTGTAAACAAATATTCTTCTGACACATTAAGGAGACGGCATCTCAGGAAACGCACTGGCAAGATTTTTAACTGTAAAAAAGAAATTACACCAGGGCCCTCCCTGGTGGCCAGCGGGTTAAAACACGTCACTGCAAAGCCATCTGCAGCCACCACAGCACAAGTTCCATCCCCACCAGGGAATAACCCACAGGGCGCGGCAGACCTCTCCTGACCCACCTGCTGCCCCCTCAGCAGTGGACTTCCTCAGTCAGCCTGTTCTGCGCCCTGCTCTGTCTCTGGTGAAGCCTCTCACTGCCCGTACCTCTGGCCTGTACCCCAGTTCTTGTATGCATAAGTAAATACATCTTAAAAAAAGAAATTACTCCATAAACTATTTGGTTACTGTGTAGGAATTGTCAAAGTTAACTCCTTGAAAATACTAATAATGATGCAAACAATGACAAATTCAAACTTTATTCTCTGTATGAAAAGATCTATAAACTTTACCAGGGGTCAAATCTATTTTGGCCAGCTTGCCTTTTAATAGACTTCAATAGCTGGCCTATATAAATTTCTTCTGTTTACTGATAAACAGCCATAATTTAAATAACTTTGGGATTCATTTTCCAGGCATTTTATTAGCTTCCCTGAATTGATTAATGGTTCATAAAGTCTGCTTGAGGGGAAAAAAAAGATAGCAAGTATGTTTTGGTTATTTTTTTTTTTTTCAATTTTATGGAAGCCCTAACTTATATCACAGTGCCATCTATTGAACTAAGAGTGCCTTTTTTTTTTTTTTTTGGAAGGAATCAGACACAAAACCATTGGTCTCAAGAGAACCATCAAATTAGTTTATCAGAAGGAGCAGTTATTATTCAAAAGGAATATTCAATCAGAGCACAGCTTAAATCTCTGCTAAGTGAAGCCAGTCAGAAGAAAGACAAATACGGATGGTGTCACATTTAAATAGAATAGAGAGAAACGAAACAGAGTGTCAGATAAAGCCAAATTGTGACAGGGTAGCCCAGAGTGGACTGGGCCGCCTGTCTGTGGGGCCTCACCCACGTGCTCACAATTCAGCTATACTGCAGGGACACACAGAAGGGTCAATAACCCTTTTATTTACAAAAGGGGAAAGGAATAGGTAACAACTCAGGGAAAGAGAGCGGGATACAAAGTCACTGGAATACCTTACGGCTAGGCTGACTGAACACACAGAATCACGCGGTCAGGAGAGTGGTTTCCCGAGAGAGAGTGTGAGCTGCAAGCGCGCCCTATTTACCCCCCAAATGTCCCAGAATTCCTGCTAGCTCCACCCTTCGGTCCTCGCAGTTCTCTCTCTGGTACTGCTGGGAGTTGTAGTTTCCAAACACTGGAGTAGGGGGTGGAGTCCAGAAAGCTGGAGTAGGGAGTGGGGTCCATAAGACTCTGCAGAGTGCCTGTAGGACAGCCTTCCCCTTAACAAAACCAATAGCAGACCCTAGAAGCTGGATTGTAGAACTGAGGCTACTGGGGCGGGGTGGGGAGGAGAAAGCAAAGTGGAAGTGCAGTGGGCTCTGGTGGATGGGGCTGGGTGTCTTGGTGGTGGGTGAGTTGTAGGAACAAGTGGAGGCCTGATACCTCTAGGTCGTATACAACTCTGTAAACCACATGTTACCACAATAGAGAATAAATAATGAATGAACAATTCGATGAAGAATATGGAGGTGAAGTAGTAGCAGGAAGTAATTATAGGTATGTAGTCAAAACTATGATGTCTAGAGATACTGTTTCATCAAGAGAGCATCATAGCAAGGTTTCCAGACAAGTGTGTAGTGGAATCAAAACAAGCAAAGTCTGTGGTCAGGCAGGCTCCCCTGACACCCAGGAAGTGCTCTGTGCCTCTCTGCATCAGTCAGCAGGACACACTGGTTCACACACCTGCGCACCTGTCTGTCTGCATGACGCTGTAGGTGATGGGCAAGGACTCAGGCTCTTCAGATCTATATTTCAGCAGCATGTAGGCAGCTTGCCAGAGCTTGGATTCCCAGTGCCAGGGGAGAATCTCACAGAAACATCAGCATCTCTGCTTCTCTGTGTCCTCAGAGTATTTTCCTGGATACATGAAGAAACATACCCACAGGTATAAGGGGGACATCCTGAATGAGGTCACTTACAGTTCAGTGCTTCATGCCATCCTAACCTACTTCAGACCTCATTAAAGGTCCTCATTTCAGTGCTAGTAGATGAATATTTGAATACTTAATCCAAGATTAAGTATTGTTTTCTCTATATTGTACAGGACTTGTTCTTTGCATCTGAAGAAGAATCTTCATTTGTGTGCATAGGTCCAGAGGAGATCATACCCCAGATTTTTAACATTCAGCTTTCACTGATTAAAAACTCTCACCATAGAGGGCTCCCTAATGGCACAGGGTTAAGTCTCAGAACTATCAAGCTATCACTAACCACTGTGGCCTGAGTTCTGTCCTGGCCAGGGAGCTGGTCCCCATGGCTCAGCAGACCTTCCTCGGCAGTGGATTTCAGTAGATTCACCTGTTCTCCCTGCTTTGTCTCTGGTGAACCCTCTCACCATCACCCCCCCCCCCCCCCATACACACCTCTGGCCTACATCCCAGTTCTTATATGCATAAATAAATAAAATTTAAAACAAAAAAGAAAAAGAAAAACAAAAACTCTCACCATAGAGTTGCCTGGAAATATCTTAAATTTACAAATACTCCTTTCTCTTCTGTATAAAAGAAACGCATGCTTCATCAATTACAAGTTTTAGTATGGTCATTTGCCCCAGAATGTAAACAGTCTCAAAAACTTGTGTGTTGGGAGATTGAGTGTGGGGGGATATGTTAATTAAATTTAGTAAATTTAATTAAATTTAATTTAGTAAATTTAGAGGGGTCTGTTCTACCTTCTGAATTCAGAGCTATGTTAGAATGCTGTATAGAAATATGAATAATGCTCATTTATGTTCTTTGACTTCTATCTGCTGAGCTTTTCAAAACAAATACGCTTTTTGAAGGACGGGCTCCAGAGAACCAAACAAAACCAACCCTCTAAGAATTATTTAACATTAAAAGTTTTCTTTTTCATTAATTTTCATCTGAGAAATTCTTTCCAGCTATTCCTAAGGCTCATCTGTTAGTCCAGTTGTTACTTGAAAAGAATTGATGCTTTGAACTGTTAAAACAATAATGTTCGTCATATGCGATTTTTAATTGCTTTTTTAAGCATTAAATGCACTTTTTTTTAATTACATTTTTTAAAAGTTGATTTATTTATGCAGACAAGAGCTGGGGTACAGGCCACAGGTGCGGGGTGAGAGGATTCACCAGAGACAGAGTGCAGGCAGAACAGGTGGATCTACTCAAATCCACTGCTGAGGGGAGCAGCGGGGAGACAGCAGAGATCCGCTGCACCATGTGGGTCACTCCCTGGCTGGGGATCGAACTCGTGCTGCAGTGACTGCAGAGAGCTTCACAGTGTTGCACTTTAATCCTTTATGCCACCAGTGAGGGTCCTAA
>NW_004567121.1:35999227-36014665 GCF_000260355.1 Condylura cristata
TTTTGGACAGGTAACATGAATGTTTCCCGAGACTGCTAAGCTTTTACATTCTGTTGGACAATAGCCAGGGATAAAGTTTCTGTTACTGGTCAGATTTGTTGTGTATTTTGCAATAAGGTAGTCAAACCAGTTTATCAAATCATAACATAAAATTTTATTCAAATTATAATCTTCATCTTATTTCCTTTTAAAAGTGACTTTTCTTACCTCCAAAAAAGTTTTTATAGTTGTCAGGTGATTCATTTTTGATACTTAGATCTTATTAAATGGCAGTGTGATAAGGTTGTTTTTACTTTCAATCATCAAATCATTTACTTTAAAATCACCCAGTTTTGAAATATACCTATGTCATCTGAACTAACTGTACTAATGACAATAGCAATAATAATTTATCTCAGTCATAAGAATTTAGTAACCCAGGGCCTCAGTAAATATAACAAATGTAGGTAATCCAGTTAATATGCATTTAATTTAATTTAATTGAACAGCACAATCAATTAATTTTTTTAAACTTAAAAGTATATTGCAAAAGGACATAAATTATGAAAGATGTGGAAATGAAGTATCAGCTCAGGGATAAGATGTAAATTAAATATTTGCTATGTTAACGAACAGCTAACTTGTTCATTTAAGTGACTGACTACAAAGAAACTACAGGATGTATATTACATTAAAATGTTGAGATAATTCTGTTGTTAACGAGGTAATGTTTATAATAGGGCAGATAGCGCATACTCACCATACAATGAGAAAATAGAGATTAACAAAAAGAATTTTAAGTGGGGTGCATAGTTGTTATTGTTACCACTCTACTCCTACATATTGTTCTCCAGGATTAGGGTTCTGGGCAGCAACAAATGTTTCAAAAATAATTTTTAAAAACTTCCTTGAAATAGAAACCCATTTACTGTGGGTTTTAAAGCTCATAATAATCTTCCGCATTTGCATAGAAACACCCACTCACTCCTCCGGTGGAATAAGGCCCAGGTCAGGTTCCCAGCTAATAGTCCCTCTGTCTCTTACCAGAGAATTTAGAATGTTCCTACAAGAGCAAAAAAAAAAGAACCCACAAGATGTGTAAAGTGTATAGATTGGCATGATGTTGGCCTGAAGGGCTACGGCATCAGCAGGAGGATTTGGTGCTCAGGTGTTGGGGTCTCCTCTCCTCAGTGGGGAGATGGGTTAATGACCCTTCTGATTCCCATTTCTCCCGCAGGTCACAGAGCCCAACGCCCCCAGTGACCATGTACTTAACCGGGCAGCATTCTGTGATGTTGACCAAGACCCTCAGATTCTTCCAGAAAGGTAATTCTGAAGTAATAGATTTAAATTTTATATATTCTTGCTTTTCCTTTAAAATTAATAGCATGAATCTTTAAATTGTATAATGGATACTAACATTAGAGAACATCAGTGATTTAAGTTACATTGGTGAACTTATGAATGGATTGGTCAAAATTCACAATGTGTGACTGTTCACCTCATCTATTGGAGATTTTTGACTTCATGTCATTGAGTGTAAAGATTGTGGTCAGTCCAGAACATGGCTGCTGGTTTCTACACAGGAGAGAAAGGTTGACCGCCCAGGTGCATAGTAATGTGTAACTGGTCAGATGAGGTCCGGGTGAGTGTGTTTGGCTCAAGAACCCATCAAAGATGGATTCTTTGGTAGAAAGAATTTGCCCATCATGAAGAGGTTGCGTTTAATGGAATGTGTCTTTAGTTGTGATGTTTATCATAAGTTGTAAGTGATTCTAGCATATTTATAGATGTCATAGTTTCATTCATATAATAAATATGTAAAATTGAAAAGTCAAAGCTTGTTCAAACAGAGAAACCTAACGAGGGTAATTTAACGAGAGAGTGACAGAATTTATGTGCAAGCTCTCTGACACGCTGTTGCTTCTGAAGTAGTTAATTCTATGAGAACACAATGTAAAGCCACAACATGCTGAAAACTCTCAGAGAAAGTCACTTCTAGACGAAACTGAGTTATGGTTCTCTTATACTTTACCTTAGATGCTAACACCTATTTATTAGTTTCTAGATAAAATGTGTTCATTTCATAAACATCCTAAAATTACATAAGAATTGATATATAGGATAGAAATAATATAAATATATGACAGTAATGCATTTGTGTACTCGTGATGAATTGCAGAGTTAAAGGAACACACCATTTAATTGTGAAACCACCATCCCCACTTAAGAAAAAGAACCAGAGCTATCCCCTCGCGGGGCAGCAATGTTGGGAGACAGTGGGATGAGGGAGAGAGTTACTCAAAGTATACGTGGAGCCAGGGGAGGCCCAGAGGGCCAACACAGAAGTCACGTCCAGTCCCTCCTACCGTGTCCTATTCATCAGTGTCAAGTGGGGCAGGTGGCAGGGAGTGGGACAGCTGTTTCGGGGAATGTAAGCTGGGGTGAGCGACCAGGGTGTTGCCTGGGGGCCGTCGTTGTTCTCGTGCCAGCATCTTCTCTCTAGCACCTGTTTGCTTTATACTGGACTTTTGTCCTTGGCGAAAGGCCCTGCGGCACCCTGCCCCAGCTGACCAGCAGGAGCTCTGGGCACCAAGTCAATGTCCCCACAACCAAGGGGTGCTGGGGGCCCCACAGAGCCTTCACTGGGTACACTCCTTTCTAAGCCGGTCCCCACGCCCTCCCTTCCCAGAGGTAATCAAAATCCCCAACTTTGTCTGTAATGTCTCTGCAGTCCCTAAACCAGGTAATATCACACACACACGGGCACACACACGCACACATGCACAGCCCACACATTTTTCAGTTCTCCAGTTGTGTCTGCATTTGCGGACTAGAAAAAGCTCACCACACCGCCATCTACTGAAGCATCTTGACCAGGCTGCCGGCGGGGCCCATCCACCTTTCAGGGCGGTGCGACCCTGTGACTGTCCCTTCTTCATCCTTTGTCAGATGGCGATTTGCTGTCATAAACAGTGCTGTGATCACACTTCCCGTGTGTGTGCGGGGGGGGGGGTGTTGGGGGGGTGCGGGCCATGGACAAGGTTTGTTAGAGCTAACGAGGGCGGACACCGATGAGTAGGCGGGATGGCGGTGCCTCGGAGAGCTCAGCGTCCTAACGGGACGAGGCCGGATGGTTTCACCAAACGGTCTGCCCGGTCCCATCTATTTGTAGTTCGGTTGCCCTCGCCCTTACAAGCCAGACTAGTTTCAGAGGTCTGCGGCCATTCAAGAGCTGTCTGGTGGTGATGAATTTCATTTCCTGAGTGCCCAGGAGTCTGCCTGTCTCCCGTGGAGCGCCCAGTCATCCAGGCGCCTGGGCACGCGCTTCTGCGGGCTACTTTGAGAAGGGTGTTACTTCATACCTGACGGTTCCCAAGTCTCTTCATTGACAGGGAGTGCTAATGACTGCCTGTGCGTGCATGCTTCAGCTGCTTTATTTCGATTTAGAAGTTGGTTTTTCCTTTTAATAACATTGTACGTTTTAATATAGTTGAATTTCACTATGAATTACCAATTATCCAGCAAAATAATGACTCCATTTATCTGGTAATTTGAGATGCCACCTAGAAAATATATCACTTTCATGAGTATGGGGCCTTCTCTCTGGGCTTGTCTCTTAATGTTGCTTAATTTGTTTATCCTTTTCTCATTCTCAAAGTTTTCTTATTAAGTCTATGTAAGTTTCGATGTACTGTCTTGAATGTGCTCACTCTTCGCTAATTCTTTTGGGGGGAAAAATAGGTATTTTTAGCCTTTGTTTTTGCACTTGAAATTTAGATCCATCTTCTTTAAGTTACATTTAAATGTTAGAATTCTAATTGAGATTCCATTAAATCTAGAAAGCAATATGGGGAACACTGATGTTTTTATAATACGAAATCTTCCTATTTATGGTTATAGTATTTACCCATTTTTGTAAGTTCTTTTAAAATGCAGCATTATAAACTTTTACAATTTCCTCTATAAAGAATTTTATATTTACTAGTTGTTAGCTTTATTTCTAATTACTTTCTACTTGTTAGTGGTATTATAAGTGGTGTCTCTTTTTAGCAATATTTTCTAACTCTTGATTACTAATCCATAATATCATTGGACTTTTTATTGAGGCATCTTGCTAGACTCTTCTTTTTATTTTTACAATTACTTCTTAATGCATACCAAGATTTTCCATTAGATGATTTTGTGATTTGCAAGTAGTCACAGTTTTATTTCATTCTGTCCAAGTGTTATGACTCTCTTAATATTCTTTTCTTATTGATTGACCTGAATCTCCAGAATATTAAATTGTGCTGGGAAAAGTCTTGTTCACTCTTGTCTTGTTTTTCATTTTTGAAGGGGTACTTCCAACTTCCCTCATTGATATTTTTGAAGGCTTTTCAAAGGTTGACAACCCTTGTCAGGTTAAGCAAGATCTCTAACATACCTAGTATTGCTTTCAATTAATATGTATTAAATTATCCTGGGATGGCACTAATTTAGTCATGATGCATTTATTTTCAATTTTCTAATAACTTGTTGAAAACTCTCATTACTGATAGTACTATTGTAAAATCATTGGTAGCAATGAGCCTGACCTAATAATGACTTGAATATTGTTTCTTTTAGCAAAGAAGTAGAAGTCCTACGTGTATTATTTTGTGCAAGGAAACAATGAGAAAAAAATAGCATTCCTATTTTGAACCTCACCATCGATTCTGCCCAGTCTTGTAAGCCAAGTACAGATGTAACATTTTTATCTAGAAGTCATTAAAATGATGTGTTATGGAGAACTATTGCTACATTCTGGGCTTCATGAGTCTTGAGAATATTATAAGTTATGTGGAGAGTTACTGATCTTGGAAGTGTCACTGTAGTGAGTTTCTCATCCATTCCCTGATGGTGTTTAGAAAGGAATCATCTAAAGAGACTTCTGGGAGTTCTCTTCTGAGTGTTGTTCACTGTAATCAGTCTCTTCACTTTTTCATGTGATTCAGTACAAGAAAATAGAATCCAATATTCCAATTCAGAGGGTCGGCATGGGTCCATGCTGGCCCTCAACAAAATGACCTTTGCTTTCAATGCTTGTTTTGTAGTTTCACAGGAATACTTGTGCTAAATGATGACACAAATAGAATAGATGACTAAGACAAAGTGAGTTACTGTTCACTCGTGTATTTTTTTTTATTTAGGCAATAATACATGTTCATTATTTTATAAATATAAAGAAGGAGATTTAACTGTGATTACAATTTAGAAATAAAAATGAATAAATCTATAGTCCTCCCTTCACTCTTCCTGGGTTTATGTATTGACCTTGGAAGCACTCTTGAGTTTAATGTCTATCCATTTTCCCATTTTCAGGTAAATGGAATAAGCCATTTTAGGGTACTTTAAAAACATTGGTGATAGGGCCCTCCCTGGTAGCGTGGTGGGTTACAACACAGCACTAAGAAGCTAAAGCCACTTCCGCATGAGTTCGATCCCCACCCTGGGAGCTGACCCACATGGTGTGGCAGACCTCTCCTCACCTGCCCGCTGCTCCCCTCAGCAGTATACTTCATCAGTCGGCCTGTTCTGCTCCCCACTGTCTCTGGTGAACCCTCTCACCACCCCTACACCTCTGGCCTGCACCCCAGTTCCGTATGCATAAATAAATAACTCTTAAAAAAAAAAAAAGTTGGTGATAAAGCAGTGGTCTGAGCAACAGCACATCAGAGCTGGCAGACATGTAGAAGCACCTACGGCTCATCTTCTGTGGTGGCTGCTATTTTAAGTGCTTTCATGACAATAACATTTATGTTTTAAATAAGTAATAAAACTGGATGCTATGATTTTCCTTTTATAAATATGAAAAGGTTTCAGTTAGTTCCTAAGGTTGAACATTTGTCTCTGGGTAAAAAGATTTGAATCTGTGTTTAAAATGTTGACTCCTTCCAAGGAATCAGAAGGAAGGGTGTCTACAGTCACTACTGTCAGAGGAAGAGGTGGCTGTCTTTCAAAAGGAGAGGAAAGAGAAAAGGAAGACCTACTGCTAGTCATTCCCTTTTGAAGAGCCTGGGAATTTTCTAAACCAGCCGGGATTCTCAGGGTGATAATAAACCCATTAAGTTGGATCAGAGTGGCCTCTTCTGGTGAAAATGAGAATATCAGAAATCTTTGATAAAAATGATAAATAACGGCTTAATATAAAATATAAACAAGTTATACAAAATTTACTTCCACATATTTTGAAATGACCACATCTTATGAATGCTAATTATAATCATCCTTTGTCTGGTAGCACCTCTGGAGTAGGAAAGCTACATCCTCTAGGCCTTAAAATGCATTTATCTAATGAAAGCATATTGCTCTGGACAAACACAAAACGAGTCTCCCTAGACATGGGATCCAGGCCCTCCCTGGTGGCGCAGAGACTGTTTCAGAGCAAGTTTGATCCCCGCTCCAGAGGTAACCCCTCCTGACCCGCCCGCTGCTCCCATCAGCAGTGTACTTCCTTGATCTGCCTGCTCTGTTCCCCACTCTGTCTCTGGTGAAGCCTCTCACTGCCCCCGCACCTCTGGGCTGTACCCCAGTTCTGTATGCACAAATAATAAATAAATCCTAAATGCAACCCTCTGGCCTACCCGCCCCCCCACAGCTGGGTCCCTCCTCCCCGACCCCCATACTCCCCACAGCCAGTCCTCTCCTCCTTGCCCACAGCTGGACTCCAGTGATGGGGTCACAGGTGCAGGACTCACGTGTCCCACAGCCCAGGCTTGTCCTCCAGGGTGACTATGGTTCTGGACAGTGTATCCAGGACACAGACTTAGCTACCTCTCTCCTGGATGGTCGGGCTCGACGGTCACATAACCTCAGCAGGAGGAACAACTGTGCTCGGCAGCAGGAAGGGTTTGGCTCATGGGGGACCCGGCCCGAGGGCCTGTCGCTGCCCAGGCGTCCTGGGCCTGCGCGCTATTCCAAGGGCAGGCCAGCTCGGAAATCAAAAGTAATCTGAAAAGAACCTCTCATACCCCCTTCCCTATTTTTCTCTAGAATTTTCCATTTAGTAGCTTAGTTGTAAGGAATTCCAGTTCTCAAAGAAAGCGATAACTTAGAAAGCAGCGCTGATGAAAAAAGCAAAAGAATTTCCTGTAACAGGAGATGAACTCAGATATCAGATATCCGAAAATGAAGATTAGTGTGGGTGGGTGATTTGCGGGTATAACCATTCTAGCATAGAAATGACTGGATGCAGTGAGAGAGAAAAGTGAGAAACTGCTGTCATGAAGGTAAGGAAGTTATTCTACCTGTCGCTACTAAAACCATTAAAACATTTAAGACTGGAGATAGCAACAACAAGAAAAAAAGCTTATAGAATTATGCCTTATAGCCACTCATAGAGAAACACTAACACATTTTAAACATAGTTATAAAAATAGGAAATCTTCTCATTTAAAAATTAAACCTGATGTGGGAAAATTTGGAGAGCCATCCCAGTTCACGTGGTTCAATTCGCAGTCACTTGATGTAAAGCGCAGATTTACTTACAGTTTTTGGAGGAAAAGTAAAACTCAAAAGTCCCACCCATGGGAAATTTAGGGCCCCAAAACTACGAAACAGTCTATGGTGTGTTCCTGCACCGTAATGTGATCTTGGCCATGAAAGAGGATGCCAAGCTCTGTGAGCCCATGTTTCTGCCTGACTGCCCATGCGTAGTGAGGGTGCGAAGCGGTCCTGTTCGGAAGTGTGGCACAGGCTGAATAATAACAAAGACAGCGATCATGGTTGTCTGCAGAACTCCCTTCATGGTGGACATGCTCAAGTGCATGTTCATGTCGGCTGACATGGATCAGTGGAAATTGACCTCCTGGCGACCTCTACGTTTTTGGCGTAGACTTGCAGCGATAGAGTACTAGTTCAGAAATTGAATTCTGGCCTGCACCAAATACATCTTCTTATGCACTAAGTTAGTTTAGCACTTTGGAAACAGGTGTAAGAACTGAACTTGCAAATTGTGAATTCAAATTTTATCAGTTAGTTCTCGGGCTTCCTTGGTGGTGCAGGGTTGAAGTCCTAGTGCGAGTCAAGCTCTCTCCAGCCACTGAGGCCTGACTTGGATCCCGGGCCAGAGAGCGACCCACTGGCGCAGCAGACCTCTCCTGTCTCCCCGCTGCTCCCCTCAGCACTATATTTCAGTGGATCTGCCTGTTCTGCTCCCCACTCTGTCTCTGGTGAATCCTCTCACCATCCTGCACATCCCTACACCTCTGGTCTTGTAGAATAAGACAGCATCTTCCTTTACACTGTGAGAAAAAGCCTCATGGACCTTTTGGAGCCAACAAATCTGTTGTGGATCCTGACAGCAGCTCTGTGAAATTTCATTGGTAGATTTTAAGGTAGAAATGAGATAGTGATTCTGAAACTTCTTGGAAATCACAAAATACTAGAAACGATCATTTATTTTTCCGTGTATATAAAACTCTTTGAATTGCTAGCATTGTATAGCATTTGATTTTAAAATCTAAAGCAAGGGGCTGGGGTCGTCATAACTTGTGACGTGACACACAGTGGCGGTTTGGCATCACCTGGGTGTGAGGGCCCAGCCACTCTGTCCCCATGCTCCTGCCCCTCGAGGGTGGAGAGGCATCGCACCCCATTGAAGATGCCTTGTGGGGCTTGTATCTGCAATGCGTCTGGGGCTCCCTAGGGCAGTGGCACGATGACAGGTCGTTAATCTTGCACTGTGTCTTCTGGAAGGGCAGGAGCCTCGACGCCCAGCAGGGAAGTGGGACTGACACACACCGTCACACAGGCTTCAGGGGTGAATGGGAGTTGCAGGTCACATCGACTCGGATCAGAAGTCAGTGTCCTTTCCGGTGCATCAACAAGGGTCATTGTAAGTCACAGGCCAGCTTAGGTGCCAGGGAGGATGAGACTGCACCTGTTAAGACAAGGCAAATGGTGTTGATAGAGCTCGTGGGGTGGAGTTTCTGGGTCACCTTGGCAGATGGCTTTTCTGCTGGCTCGGTGCCCTGGGCTCGCTGCAGGAATTTCTGGCGGGGAGCCCTGCGATCTGAGGTCCCGACTCTGGCCCAGGGGAACCACGCATTTCCACAGGCAGGAGGAGCGGTCACCCACGCCAAGCACAGGCCTGCTCACTGGTAGATGCTCCACCGCCTGCTCTCTTGAGGAAAAGAGAAGTGACTCTATCTACTCTTGAGTAAGAGAAGCAGCTGCACTGACGAAATACCGGAACACGCCTCTCCGGGATGAGGCAAAGACGTGGAAGTGGCCCTCCAGTTACCTTCATGACTCATATTTGTTCTGTGAATATGTTTATACCAGATGAATGGGAACCATGGAGGAAAGCATTTGAGGAGAGAAAATGCCTAGTGTGGACATGAGTATCACACACACAGGGTGTGAATACTGTACGGTAGTGCGCACCGTGCAGGTAAGGTCTCTGTCGTGCACACTGAATTTACCCAGGAGGCCTACGAGCCGTTGAAGGTGTTTGTGTAGAATGGAGGCTTGGGAGGTTGTGGGTCCCAGAAACATGAAGCTCGAGCTGTTTTAAAGGATGGGTGTAGTGAGCAGAGAGGCCGATGGCCCTGTGAGAGCTATCGTCACCCACCTGACACCCACCATACGTTTCCTAGTAGAAACTCGAAAATAGGAGTGAGTTTTCTGTGAACAAAAGATGAAGCACAAGATTCATTATCTCAAATCAACACTATTTTGGAATTCAATTCAAAGAAACTGCCCATCATTACCGCTGTCATTTTCTTCCCCAGTACACAAGCAGAGCATGAACAACTGTCAAACCGAGGAAAATGCGTACAGCCAGCAGAAGGTGAAGAGCCATAAATCTGTCCAGGAGGGCCTGCTGTTTGCATGCTGCTACTGAGACATGTATCTGCCCCCACAGTAGCACTTTTCCTATAACTTCAGCCAGCAATAACAATTATTAGCCATAAGTGAATGACAAGAACATCTCGTTTTCTCGATGCATTTTAATCAGGTCATTGCAAGTAAGCTCAGCAGCTGACGTCTGTGTGGGATGACCACATAGTATGAACAGTATCAGCAGTCCTTGGCAGAGGAGAGAAGTTCTAGGCCTGTGTCCTACTGGATGTGAATTGCCCATATTTTTAATACTTGAGAAACTTGGCCTCATATACATCATTATTTCATACTCAAAGACACCATTAGCTTTTGGGTGTTCGTGTTTGCAAACTACTCAGTGAAGACTTCCAGAAAGTATGTCACTCTCAGAACCCTAAATCCCACACACTGGCATTGAGAGCACTCGAGCCCTTTACTTACAGACTCTCAAGGACACAGAGACATCAAGAGCCCCTCCCACAAGGGCACTTTCATGAGATGGGATGTGACATGACTCAAGGTATCTCGTCAGCCAGCCGTAGCCTTAGGAAGCGGGTCAGGCTGAGAGATGACTGGCCTTCCTGAGCCAGGCTCTCCCTGAGGGAGCCAGGCCTGTGAACGAGCGTCCTGCTTCACGGCTTTAGGCCCTGCGCGCGCAGGCGCCCTTGAACGAGGACACACACGCTGCGTAAAGAGGCACCTGTGAGCAAACTTGTTAATTATCCGCTGTGCGGTGTGCTTGGCTCATGTTCTGTCTTAAATTAAGTTATAATTTATAGACACCCAGCTGTACAGATCTTAAGAGCTTTGCAATTTTATATACTCAAGGTAACCCCTAAAGGAAACAGGATATGGAGCTTTTCCACCGTGCCCCAGATTTCCTTGGGCCCTTTTCCAGGCACTTCCAGCAGCCGCCTCCCCAAAGAGTAATCACTCTGATTTCTAACTACCCGTGCTTGGCCTTCAGATACATTCCCCTGGCCCTGCCTGCCTGTGTTCCTTTGTGTCTGGGTGGTGATATTGCTCCGTGGGTGATATTTTCTGAGGTCCACCCAAGTGTTTACTCTCAGTAGTATCCAGCCCCATGAATGCACCGCAGTGTGTGTGCTAGGCTGATGGTGGACATTTGGACCGTTCATATATCAGGGCTCTTGTCTATAAGGTTTTTATGAACATTCTTGAGTCTGTCTTTTTGGGCACCTGTTTTTATTTATCCTGGGAAAATAGCTCGGAGTGAAAATGCTGGAAGAAAGCCAGTTGCAGGTATAACCTTCTAGGAAGGGCCAGAGGTCTCTGTAGTTAGTGTCCACACCAGGTCACATGTGTGGGGGTGGGAGCGGGGGGGCTCTGTGTGTCCACAGTGACTGGGTGGGTCTGACAACATTTGGGATTTCTTGTGTCCTAGAGAAACTGAAGACACATTTTGACAAAATTTGTTTTCGGTGGCAAAACTCAAGACCCCATATACACCACAATGTGTAGAAAGGTATGTTGCTGGCAACTGTCTCATGATAGAGGCAGAACAGTCTCCCATGTAGGGTGAAAATGGGGTGAGGAACTAGGGAGGGGTGACTGACTCCGGGCTTATGGGTGAAGATCCCCGAAGGCAGCCAGGATCTGTAAGATTTGGACTTCCAGCTGGTTTCTAAAATTCAAGCATAGGACTTTTGTAAGTGCCCAGCCATTGGCTAGAAACATGAAATGTAGGACTTGAAATTTGTCATCTAAAAATGACAATTCAATAATTTTTGTTTGCAATTCAGTCTTTTTAGGAGATCTGCATAGTGTCTTTTTGGAGTTTAACTTGGTTTAGTAAGTAAATTAGTTACTGAGATGAAAGGACTAAAATCACTCCGTCATTTCTGATTTCTGACTTTTCTACTTCAATTTTTTTAAAAAGATTTATTTATTTATGCATAAAGAGCTGGGTTGCAGGCGCGGTGAGAGGATTCACCAGAGACAGAGTGGGGAGCAGAACAGACCGACTGACCAAGTCCACTGCTGAAGGGAGCAGCGGGCGGGTCAGGAGAGGTCTGCCACACCTTGTGGTCACCTCCGGGGTGGGAATCAAACTCATGCTGAAGTGGCTTTAGCTTCTCAGTGTCGTGCTTTAACTGCTGTGCCACCAGGGAGGGTCCTCAAATGCTTTTACTTTATAGATTTTCAGTGTCCAGGTGCCATCACCAAGCTCTTACCCAGGCACCTGTCTTTTCTGCTGTATCTGTGTTACCATTGTCATGGTTGTTCCAGTTTGATTGCCCACTAATTCTTACACCCAGGCCACCTTCGTGCCCTATTTTTTAATGAGTTTTTTTTTTTTTTTAATTTTGGGTTACATTTTTTAGCTTTCTGCCTTGTCTTGTAGCTCATAATTTGATGCCAGTCTGGAAGTTCCTGATGATGTCCATTTTACTATAAATTGTATTAGATAGTCTCCCTTGGTTGACTTCAGTTTTCTGTGAATGGAAATCCGGCTCCCTCCTAAATTAGAATCTCTATTCTCCCTTTTATAAAATCCAGGTGTGTGTCAGTGCTTTTACTTTAATTTATCAGCATTATCATCAATAGGTGTTTATTAAAGGATTTGTTTTGCTGAGCTATTCAGCAGAGTCAGGTTTATCTCATAATCAATAATTATTCATGGGTTTCCTCTCCCCTCTCCAGAAACCATCTAGAATTACTCTCTGTTCTTTGTCCTGAGGTGACCTGCCAGTGACCTGTTTGTTTCACTCTAAAACTATCTATAAAGATCTCTACACATGTACATGGATGGTTTTATCAAAAATAGAAATTACTTTTCATTATCTTGTGTTTTTCATGTAGGCCACCCTCATTTTTATTCTGGCCTGCTCTTTTTTGATTAAGCCATCAATTCCTCTTACACTCTGATAAAATGATTCAATTTGTATGCTTTGTCGTGATCACAAAAATTCATATGGAAACAGATCTAGTGCGTGCCTAATTGTGTAACAGAAGTCGGAACATTCTCATCAGGCCTGCAGGAGTGGGAACAGTGTCCACATCTTGGCTAATTGCTGCTTTGCTTCTTTGCTCGACTGCGTGTTTGTGAACCATACAGTTGGCTTCCATGAAGAACTGAGCTGAGCTAGTCTCCATCACCTGCTGGGGGTTAGTAGACTTTGCTTTAGTTGCAGTTATTTTGCTTGGTAGTTTCAGCTTTCTGTCCGCCCATCAGGGCATCGGCAGGACCGTCGTTCATACTTCCGAGTGCAAAAAACTTTCTGGTTCATCACTGTCAACTAGAAGTGGGCAGAGAGTCATTAGCCGAGTTTTCAGAGGGATAAATCTTCTGCAGACTCGCGTGTACAATGTATTATGTGGAGCTGAAGCCCTCTTACATGAGAGAGGCTCCCTGGTGAGGATGGCCGAGGATTATTGCCCACAAAGCAAGAAGCCCTGGCTTCAGCTCGGCGGGTGGGGCCCTGACAGGCCCGAGCCCGAGCGCCCCTGGTAGTTCAGGTGAGAAACGGGCACGGACACAATTTAATGTGTGGAGTTCCTGGGCTTGCGGTGGTGATCATTTTGCAGTCTAGACAACAATGGAAACAACCATTTTTATTCGTTGAGAGCAATAAAGAGTGTTCAGATCGGCAATGGCGCAGGATAGCAGAAAAGGCCTTTAGCCAGCTCTCTGGCCTAGTGATAGCTCACAGGCTTTCATAGTTCTGAGATGAGACAGGCTTGATGTCCTTAAGAAATGGGCGTAGAGACTGTGAGTGAATTCTAGAAGTTAGGCCTAGTGGACAATGACGACGGAAGCGGCAAAAAAACAGAACAGGGGTTCAAGAAAAAATGCCAGTAAATGCATTCAACCGGGGCAAGCACCTTCCCGAGGCTGGGCAGGCAGGGGCCTCCCAGGGCCAGTGTCCACTCTCCCACAGCCAGACTACAGCCGGAGCTGGAACGGCTGGGGAGCCCACCCGGCAGCCGGCCAGCGCGCAGCCCGCTTCCGCCCCGCCTCCCCTCCCACCTCAAGCCGCTGACCCTTTCAAGGCTCCTGGACACGACTCCCGCCCTCTCTCTCGGCTCTTCCTCATCCAGCTGTGTGTTTTGGGGATGTTGTTTGGAGCAAAGCTGGACTGAAGGGGGCCTGCCGCGTGCTAATAAACAATGGAGTGAAAGATTCTCTTAACATCTGTTTGGCGCAATTAGGATTTATTAAGTTTTGAAGTCAAAATATTTCGCTAGGTATATTTTTGTTAGCTAAATGCATTGTAATATAAAGTGGTGTAGTATAGTATAATATAGGACAGTGTAATACAGAATAGCATAGAATACAGACACAGACGCACGCATCTTTTGTTTATTTATGCATAAAGAATCGGGGTGTCCACGAGCCACCTTTTCCAATTCATAGAATCCTCCCATGGCCGCCTTTCAGGAGTGTTTCCAGAACAGTCTCCTGAGTGGGTCTCGAGAGAGAGGCGCTTCTGAGAAGCGCCAGCAGGTGGCGGTAGAGCTGCATCCGACGCCGCGTCGGGGCTTCTGGGGAATTGCTAGTCTTCAGGCCCCAGATTTGTGCGTCCTCGGGTTGGTTCTTCCATCCAGGCCAGCCCTGAGCTCATCTTGATCTTATCAAATCCTCATTACAGCATACCTGCTCGGCCCCAGCAGCAGAACGAGTATTACCTTTCACCAGCTGCAGGAGCTGCTTCCCAGCAGGGCGAAGTAAGAGTTTCAGGTTTCTTAGCTAAGAAAGACCTGTGGAAAGCCAGTGACGAGCCGCTTTTCTGTGTCTTGGCTTAAAATCTCACATTTTTCTATTGGGGAGGGATTTAGGTTGCTTCATCCTAACGTTACCCCCGACCGCTATTTAACAAGGAGCGTTACTGTGACTCAGATCAGAATTCAGGTGAGCTGACTGGAATCATCCCGAAAGGTAGCACCTGCGAATCTCGGCAAGGCCAGGTCCCGGCGCCACTGCGGCCCCCCAGGGCCACCCCACAGCAGTTTGGGTATAAGTAGTTCAAACCTACAGGTCAGGGCCTCCTCTTGCAGGCAGGTGTTGCCCAAAGGCTGCTACCTGCCCCAGAGGAGTGCGCTGCCTGGTGAGCATATTGTGTTTTTCTTTTGTTCCCACAGAGAGGAAGTTATTTTGATCCAGAAATTCCAAAGTTGTCTTCTCTTTAGAGATACTCTAAATTTTAAACCCAAATCACAGTCTTTGCTAAAGTATAAAATTTCCAAAAACTTCATGGCCTCTCGGAAATCACATTTGAATGCCCACTTGGATCGTCGCCATCATGAACATGTAAATGTCTGAAGCGACACGAACAGGCTCAATTTTTACCATAGCCAAATGCTGTGCGAATGCGATGAAGAGGTTGTGACGGTTCATTCGCTCCTTGCCCAGCTAAGTGAGCGGTCGCTTCGGCCAGGACTGCAGCAGAAACGAAAGCGAGAGCCCCCTGCCCTCGCAGAGAGCCTGTGCGCGTGCTCTGAGGAGACCATTAAACAGTGGACAGGCGGCGCAATCAAGTGTGTCAGAGAGCATCACGTGCCGGGGGAGCACCACGAGCCGGGGGGAGCAGCACGAGCTGGGGAAGCACCACGAGCCGGGGGAGCAGCACGAGCGGGGGGAGCAGCACGAGC
>NW_004567121.1:36015203-36016682 GCF_000260355.1 Condylura cristata
GGGGGAGCAGCACGTGCTGGGGGGAGCAGCACGAGCTGGGGAAGCACCACAAGCTGAAGGGAGCACCACTAGCTGGGGGGAGCAGCACGAGCTGGGGGAAGCACCACGTGCTGGGGGAGCAGCACGAGCCGGGGGGGAGCAGCACGAGCCGGGGGGGAGCACCACGAGCTGGGGGAGCCACAGAACCGCGCCCGAAATGGGGCAGGCAGCCTGCTGGGGAGGTTGCCTTGAGGGTCATTTCAGGCCAAAGGACAAGTCTCTGGACGCCAGGCCGAGGGTCTGGGGAGCGGCAAGGAAACGGGCGTTTCTGGAGGGCTGAGCCGCCCGGGAGAGCGCCGGCGGAGGAAGCTGGTCCGACATCAGCTCTGCGAAGCTGCAGGAAGATGGTGCTTTGGGCTCAGCACCCGGTTACACTCGTGAGATAATCATGGCTTCTCTTTGGCTACTGTGGAGGGAACATAAAAAGGCCAGTTACTAACTGAACTTCAGGACTTGGTTGTACTCCGGTTGATGAGCACTGAAAGCATTTTCATCTCAGACTGGAAATTCCACCTACCCACCCAAGCTGACAGCCTGGATTGATCACCCAAGTTAACTGAATCATAACAAATGACAATGCTGAGGCACCTAGAACTCATTACTGCCTCAGTGAGATTCCCACTCCGAGCCACAGAGAGCCCCTCCCTGTGTCATGTGACCCATCTTGTAGTTTCTTACACGAACTTGAAAATTTCTTTTTTTTGCTGGTTCCCCTCAGAACCAAGCATGTGTCTTCCACAGACAATGTTTTATTTTCCCTTCAGCTTTCCAGAGAACTATCAGGAAGAGCGTAAGAGCCCTTCTTTGCGGAAGAAGAATGGTATTTATAGGGTATTTTGAAGCATATGACCTCTTCCCCATGTTTTATCTTGATAGCTCTTCCGGAAACACTTTGGAGTAGGTATTTTTATCATCGTGTCATTATTCATATTTTTCATGTGGTAAAAGTGTTTAAAAAGTTCTTTGTCCACTTTTTCCCCTCAAGCAGCCTTTTGATGTAATTTGCAACTTTCTGACCAGCTTGGTCTCATGGACTATATTTAATTTAGCAAAGAGTTCTGTGCAGGGCACATAATAAAGACAAAATAAATTATTGTTGAATTTAAGTAAACTTGCCCTGTGTGGGTTTTCCTCTCCTCATTACTTGTTCCCTTCTACTGCCAAGTTCTTCCCTCAAGACTCAGCTAAGGGAATGTTAATTCTCAGGAGAATTTCCTGGAAGTTCCTGCTACCTTAAGATATTTAGTTCCTGGCCCTCCCTGGTGGCGCAATGAGTTAGGACGCAGCATTGCAAGCTGGCGGCAGCACTTCAGTGCAAGTTCAACCCCCGCCATGGAGGTGACCCACAGGGCACGGCAGACTTCTGACCCGCCCGCTGCTCCCCTCAGCAGTGTACTTTGTCGATCTGCCTGTTCTGCTCCCCACTCTGTCTCTGGTGAA
>NW_004567121.1:36016782-36040005 GCF_000260355.1 Condylura cristata
CTGTATGAATAAATAAACAAATATTTCATTCCACTCTCACCAGGTTAGTGCCATACTTTGTACATTTGTACATTCATGATGCCACTCTTTAGTTCAACAAATGTACTCTGAAAAAAGAGTAAGAATCACCCCTTGCAACTTTTATCCACAAGAGTACAGGAGGCGTAGACAGTGCAATTAAGCAAGAACAATAAAAGAGGCATCCATACCAGAAAAGAATTAGTAAGACCCGAGACCCAAGAATTCCATTTCTGTGTGTTTATGCAAAGGAAATGACATCATCATCTCGAAGAGGTATCTTTACTCTCATGTTCATTGAAGCATTATCTACAAGTCCAAGTTTGGAATCCACAGTGAGTATTGGTGGTATGTACATCAATATCAAGTCAATGTCAATAGCTCTCTGTCTTCTCACTCCATAGAGCACGTATAAATCTGGAAGGCATAATGCTGAGTGAAATAAGCTGGACAGAAAAACAAAACACAAATACTGCAAGACATCACTTATATGTGGGATCTAAAAAAAATAGAGTAAAATGCACAGAAGCAAAATATACAATGCAGATTATCAGGGGTGAGGCGGGCAGTGATTGCAAGACGTAGGTAGAGGCTGATAAACTAGTAGAAAACTTCAGTTATAAGATGTCTAAGGTATGAGGATCTCATGTATAACACCGTGAGTCTAGCTGATAGTATTGTATTGCATAATTGAAATTTTTAAGAGACTAGAACATATGTTGTTCTTGCAATAAGAAAAAAAAATGTAAATACAAGAGATGACGGATGTGCTAATTAACTCCATGGTGGGAATCCTTTCACATGGTTTTCTACAGCCAGTCATCATTGTACACTGTAAATACATTGCAAATTCTGTCAATTATGCATCAATACAGCTGAAAAGAGGAATTTCTAGAAGAAAAACAGGACTGTGCATCGCCTTAGGGGCCCCACAAGAAGACACAAAAATCTGAGAAAGTAATAGCGTGGGAAAGGCCCCGTATGAGTTCCAGGCGTGGGGTAGTGGCAGCAGAAGGATCCAGTAAAAATATGGGAAAAAATAGTCTCTGCTCTCAAGGACCTAGCAGTTTGATGTGTCAATACCACGTTAGTGAGTGCAGCTCACACGTGGGAAAAAACAAGTGGCCCGGGCATAAAAGAGGCAGAGAAAATTCTGCTAAAATCTGGAGGATGGGAGATTAAATCTGGTTGGTGAGTGCGAGGAGGTATTGATGGGTAAACTGAGGAAATGAAAGACTCCCCCTCTATGAGATGCAGTCAAGGGGTTGGGGGCTGGAATGTGGGGATGGGAAGCTGAGCTACAGGGAATGGGAAGAGTAAAAATGGGGCGATGAGATAGTGCAGGGGGGCCAGAAGGCAAAAGTGAGTTTGGTTGTATCCCTGGGAAGACAACATGTGAAAGGGGTCAAAGGGAAATGCGGTCTGCACGCTTCTTGTCATGTTGCGCCTGGTCAGGGCCTTCTGCTATAGAGACCCGGACGGGGGCGACTGGGTTTGAGAGACTGTTGTGGAAGGGAGGGAAGTAGCCGGTACCGTGGGGATTGAGCGAGTCAGCCCACCGCGGGGACATTCACTGCGAGAGGGAGAGATGGCCTGACGTGGGGGCGCTGCCGGAGACCCCAGAGCAACACCTTCTAGGCTGTTTCCTTCTGGGACACTATACTCGCCCTGGCTGTAAGAAATGACTCATGTCCTCAAGTGCTGGTCTTCCCATCAGCCCAGCGGGGCAGGAGCCATTCCCACCCGCCACTGCCCAGGGCACACAGCAACCAGAGGGCCTGCAGTTCAACCGTCCTTCGCCCTTGGACTTACTCACTTTAACAGAATCAGTTTGTCGGCCCCAGATTCCCTGAACCTTGCTGCTCTTTGCTTTGAGGCAGCCTGCACCTGAGTGCTGCCTTCCTGGGCTGCGCCGGTCTTTTCCTGGACACCTTGCACCTTCATACCAGCAGGGACCTGCTTCACGTGCACAGCACATGTTGACAGCCTGCACTGAAATGAAACAGAGCTGACATCGATCACCATAAATAGATAGTGGTGTGCGTTTATCATTTCACAGCTTTGTTGTGCTTGGCTTGCAGAGTCTGTAAAAACTCTCCTGGGTGATCGTTGTTGAACATGCCAAAGTTGGGGCATGGGCATGTACTTCGTAAGATGGAACTTGATCGAATTCTTTTGCTGCCTCTGCCTAGGGCCTGTAATGAGCTTTACAGGTGGGTATTTACAGAGTTTATAGTCTCGTGTGTATCGTGAATGCCCATCAAAGATTATGAGAGCGACCAGAATCCTCATTGTTTATCATTATTGTTTTCTCTTCCTAGTAGTCCGTTGAGGAGACGCAATAGTCCTGGTTTTGCAGAGGAGGGGAACTGTGAGCCCCAGGAGGGGGTAAAGGCTGATTTAAAAAACATCTGCAGTAGGAGCTTTTAACCTGCTGTTACTGTGGCCTTTCCATTGCATTCATGTCTCCAAGCCCCATTAGAAAATTCTTCCAGTTGGGCAAAAGGTTGGCAGAACAAAAAGTTAACGAGCTGAATCATTTCGACAGACAGATTGGAAAAATATTGTTGTTCCTTTTGCAAGTTATCTTCTTGCCAGAATCAAGTAGGTGGAGTTTGTGAAGAGTAAGCAGTTAGATAAATATGGCGGCCCCTGATAATCTGGTTGCGAGTCACACCGCTTATTTAGCAAGTGTGAAGGAAAAAGACGAATATGCAGGCAGAATGCCGAACTCGCAGAGCTTGATTCATTACCCAACTCCTCTCATCAGAAGGAATGACTCTAAAGAGTTATAAATATCGAACCCTGTATTGTGAAGCGTAAATTAGCCCAGGAAAACTTGTTTATTGAAGTCACCTGAACATCTTGGAAGTGAGAACTGAGACTGCAAATGTCCGATTCAGACACTGAGCAGTTGAAGAAAAATAAAACTAATCTCCACGCACAGTCTTCTCCTCCAACTCTCTTTAACCCTTGCCTGTCACTCTCCACTGTCTCCACAAGAGAAATGGGGCTCCATCAGTAATGTTCTAGCCTAATGAGATAAAAATCCTGATGCTCAGCTCATGAAAGTAAAACTAAGATAAACTAGTATCCGCTCCTGATAAATATTTAACAGATGTGGTCCAAATCCCTCTGCCAGCTGGAGGAGGGAAAACATTCTATTTCACAGCTCGGATATAATTATTGGACACATTTCTCCAAGCAAAGACAGTGACATTGGCTCACTCCCCAGGAGAATTTTCTTCTGATCTTGGCACTGGGATGTGCTTGTCTTTTTCAGCTCTGTACCCTTCACTTGACCCAGTTTATTCTTCCAAAAGATGCCGCTGGAGCCCACATCTTGCCTGGGAAGTAGCAAGAGGAGAGGCTGGCATGAGCTTATGTACCTGCCCCCCAGCGGAGTCCGGTGAAGCACATGGATGCCAGACAGCACCCGAGTACCTGTCTGTGTCAACGCAGACAGGAATGTTCTGGCCAGTGACAGCTGGTCCTGGTGTTTCACAAGGGAAGGGGAACTTTTGCCTGGATAATCCTACCCCCATAATCACCTCTCCGGGCAGCTTCAGAAAGAAGGTCGTGCCAAGTACTATGCCCTTTTCACTCCTTAAACAGATCGTGTGTAAAGAATTTTCCTAAACATCACCTCTGAGTCTCCTTCCAGTAACCACTGACTCACCACTGGATTCCCAAACCGCTGTCGTATAATATGGGCAGGATGTTTTGACCATGTCCTTTGACCCGATCTCTCTGACCCCAGGGGTGTTTTGGTCCAAGAATGCATTCCTGAGCCTAGGTGGGTAACAGACGCAATTAAGTCCACTTCCTTTCTGTCCGCTTTCCCTAGGTAACCTTTTGTCCTAACTCTATTAGCAAAATCTATACTTTTTGAAAACATTACTAGGATCATGTCATTTATCTGCTTAACAGCCACTCATCTTTGGCCTCTTATTATACTCTGGCCACTCTATCTGCCTTTTCTCGTCTCTGATCGTTCTTCTGCCTCACTCACCCACTGGGCACCAAGCCCATTTTACACTGACCATAAATGAATTAGTATTCCCTTCCTTGCTGGCAGCCCCCCTCCCTAAATATTTGCAAGTCTCATTTCCTAAAGATTTTTTTTAATTTATGCATACAGAACTGGGGTACAGGCCAGAGGTGTGGGATTGGTGAGAGGATTCACCAGAGACAGAGTGGGGGAGCAGAAAAGGTAAGATCCACTGAAATACACTGCTGAGGGGAGCAGCGGGCAGTCTGCCATGCCATGTGGGTCACCTCCCCGGCCAGGGATCGAACTCGTGCTGCCGTGGCCACAGTAGCCTCATAATTCTATGCTTTAACCCATTCTGCCACCAGGGAGAGCCTCACAGTCTCATTCCTTCAAATCCCAGCCTTCTCTCTGCATCTCAGAAGCATTTTAGACAACTCCAGGTCATCCTCCAGCCTTTGAACCTACAACACATGCGTTCTGTCCCAATCATTATAGGCATATCTTAACATTTAATTTATATCCTTATCCCTATCTGCCTCTCCCCTCTCAGTAATAATTTAGTTGAGCTTTTGTTTTATCTCAGCCATATAGATCACGAAGACATTGGGGAGAGGTTCTGATGGTAAAGGCAGGAGGTTTCTTCCCTCACTCTAGCAGGTCTGCCTCAAAGCTGTGCATGTGGCCTGCAAGAAGCAGATGGAGAAGGGCTTGTCATCACCCAAGAGGACCCCTAACTTCACTCATTAGCCACAGTGCCAACTTCCAGGTGATCTGAATCTTCTCAGACTGTCGGACCTTCTGATCAAAGGATGATGGGTATTTCAGGAACCCTAGTCTAGATAGGAATACCCATGAGTAAATACATTCCCCACATAATCTACCTTTTTATGAAACAGTTGCCAGCAGGTATTGCCTCAAAATGTGCAGATGTGACTATAAAAAAAAAAAAGTTCTTATGACAGTGTTATTCTAACTTGAGCCTCGGTGTTCTGTGATGTGGACTGGCGTTGACTACATCGGCGATCATTTAGTGAGGACTTGCACAGGGAGACCACACAGGGTAGGGTTGACACCAGCCTGAGGCAGATCCCTCCCCAGTGGCCCTGACTCCAGCAAAGGTGCCTCTGTCCATCTCAGCCTGCTTTCACTCTTCATGCTGCACCAAGGTCAAGTTCAGGGGCCAGCTGCACCTCCTGCCTTTCTGACCTCTGGTCTGGAGCACCAGCGGCCTCGCCTGAAGGACACAGGACAGTAGCCAGGCTGAGTGGGCGGGACCCTGTGGCTAGCACAGCTTTGCAGAAAGCGTCCCTGGCCCCAGAGAGGACTGAGAATTCCCCCGCTAGTTGACACAGCCAAATGCTTCTTTCCTCCGCTTCTGCGTGCGCCCTGAGACCTCACAGCTCCTGTGGTGTGGGCCGGTTGGATTACCTCTTTTTTCCACCTTGGGAAGCTGTTCTGCGAAGCCAGGAAAAATGTGACAGCAATGGCAGTGTTAGTCTGTGAGAATATTTTCCCCTTTTTAGATAATGAGGATTTATTAGTTATTTAGAAAAAAGGACACCTGGCCTGACACTGGCTGGCTTCAGAGTCTCTTCCCTGCTCCAGGAGGAGGAGGGGCCTCAGGAAAACGCCTTTGACTTCACCACAACACGAAAGGCGCCTTCCTCACCTCCTGTTCTGATCCTGAGGACCCTTGTGTTTCTTTGGCTTTTGAATTTTATTTTTAATTTCTTTCCAATAATTTTTGATGAATGTCTTGATAGGAATGTCTGCATGATTTCAATTTCTTTTTTATCTTGAAACCAACCTAAAACAACCTCCTGTCCAGACATTAGCTCATTTAATCCCCTTGAAGCTTTATGTGAACAATACTGGGGCTTTGGTTAAAGGAAGAAGAACGAAAACTCCAGGCAGACATGGACCTTCGTGTGAGTGCAGCCTCTGTGCTCAAAGAGCTGCTGTAGAAAGCGATATAAATAATAATTGATTTCTAATCTGTGCCAGCATGCCACAGTTGAGGAACTGAAAGAAGCTCAGACTGCTAGCAACAACAGGTAGAAGGAGTTGGAATGTGTGTGGAGAGGCATCACTGGTCTGTGCAAGAATGCTTAACGCCGGGACAATACAGACTTTATGGGAAAGGTATTTGGACACCATTACGTGGTTTCCTAAACAAGAGGGAGAGTCATGTATTCTATTTGTGTTTAGAAAAAGCATACTTTGGAGACAAAAGAAAAACGGGTCGGTTTGGGGAGAGATGGGACAAGATCAGAAGAGGGCAACGTGGGGAGCTTTTTAAAAAGCCAAGATTGAAATTGATCACCAATTTGCTTTGCTTTTATTTATTTATTTAAGATTTATTTATTTGTTCATACAGAACTGGGGTACAGACCACAGATGCGGAGGGTGAGAGGCTTCACCAGAGACAGAGCAGGGAGCAGAACAGGCAGATGGACGAAGTCCACTGCTTAGGGGAGTAGCGGGCGGGTCAGGAGAGGTCTGCCGCGCCATGTGGATCTCCTCCGGGGCAGGTGGGAATTGAACTCATGTGGAAGTGGCTTAAACTTCTTAGTGCTGTGCTGTAACCCACTGCGCCACCAGGGAGGGCCCATGGCTTTGCTTTAATAATGGATAATGAGTGTCGTTGGGAATCTTGTGAGTGATTTGGGTTAAATTAGCCTCAAGTAAGAGTGAGCAGATGAACAGGCTGATCGAGAATGGACAGTGCAAGGACATTTCCACAAAGAAGCTTCCTCAGCAGATGACTTGAGAAGTCAGGGAAGGTTACTCTGTCTTCTGAAGCCAAAATGTGAGAGGAGAAGCAATTTACTCAAAACTCACGTAAAGTAAGTAAAACATGTTCTGTGAGGGACAGAGGACGCAAAACATCCATCGAGTAAATGACACATTCAGTTTTCGGTAAGATGTACAGACCAGAAATTCTGGAAAACAAAAGGGGAGATACAGACCTGGGGACTTCTAAATACAGGGCTAGTAGAAGTACTAACACTGAAGAGAGTGTGGGGGTTCAGGGCGTTGCGTTCACCCTCAAAAATGATCTCAAAAAAGGATTCTTTTAAACTTTCCTCCTGTCACAACAAAAGAAGAATTTGGAATTTTATTTATAGGACAGAGGTCAGTTATGAATCATATCAATAATCTGGGTAAAAAATTGACTTGTAAACACCTAAACCTGGAAACTGACTCCCTTGTGTAATATACATACAATCCTTAAAAAAAAAAAAAATCGTACATGTTGTATTTTCCAGAAATAAAACTATGTATAACAGGGAATATTTTATTTCTTCTTCTCTGAGTATTCACTAAGAGTTCTTTTGGATGTCAGCTATCACCTCTCCAGTGGCAATCAGTGCTGTCTATGACGTTCACGTCGCCTATATTCCATACCTCTATCAACCTAAAATGTTTGCTGTCCTAAGCCCAAATATGCCAGAGCTTTGAAGCTACTTTTAGCAGACCTGGGAATGTTAGAGCTGCTTCCTCTGATGTGCGTACACAGAAACAACATCGAATCGGTGGGTAGTACCATGGTAGAAACCTATGCTGACTCACTGTGACGCCGATTTCTCTTCAAGTCCAAGTTTTCTTTGTGTCAATGTGAATCTGAAGCCCCATGTGTCTCCAGGGGAGGTTGGAAGGGGATGCTCCTTACCCAGTGCTGCTACCAGCACTGCTTTCTCTTCCTTCCACTCCTGTACCCCTTGCTCTGTTGAAGATTATTGTGCCAGGTCATCCTGAGACTGAGAATGGAGCCTGAGTCACTAGGGAGTCGCTTGTTTTCTGCGATAACTTCTCATCCCATCCTGTGCCACAACTAACATAGGGAATTATTTCAACACTAATTATCAGGTCTTCTTATTTTATCTATTAGACAGTCTGTGATTCACACTGGTATGTTATTTCAATTGAAATTAAGGATATCCCCCTTTCGTTCCTTGTGTTTAATCCAGTGTCCAGCTGTGTAGCTCACCCCCACCCCCTAACTTCTCCATCAGATCACCTTTGATGTAGATATGTTGTAAAGTGTGACTCTCTTGGTCATTTATAGGAGTCTGTCCACACATAGTTGAACCTTCACTTTTCTGGGAGTTTTAGTTATTTTCTGAACAAATGATTGGTGCTAGTCCTAAAATAGACTGAAAATAAAAATATTATCACAGTGGAATTGAGTTTTGCCGGTCGCTGTTCAAAGAGATAATTGTCTTCTGTTGGCTCAAATCTCATATTCTAAATGTCATTTCCTGCAGAAGGTAATTTCTCTGTTCTCTTTGAGGCACTGGACATTCCCACTTGAAATATCACAAGAATACCATCATTTCAGGGGATTCCTCATGGGGAGACTGTTCCTTTTTAAGGGCTAGAGACACAGAAGGTAACCCTGTCCACATGGAAGGGTGAGTCACATGTGAAGTGATGAAGGATAAATCACTATACCCAATTATATGTTTATTTATGAATTATTTTATTCAGTTGAGATCTGTTACTTTTAGTTCACAGAGTATCAGCATCATGTAAACAAATGTTTGTGATGATTTTCAGGAGTCTTCTGACCCCAGCTCATGAAACCAATATTTCCCTGAATTCTGGCCTTTTTCAGCTCTATAACTCAAGAACCCAACACCCCCATTTCTTCTTGGATTGAGAAGAAGCCAGATAGTCTTAGGAACAAGTTCAGAATTTATCCAGATTTAACTCAGCTCCTTTTGACTCAGTCACAAAGGTCCATTCTTAGTACTTTGTGTTGTTGGGACATGTGTCCCACACACTGACCCAGGTGTTGTGATGAGTGTGTCGGAGCACAAACAAAAGCTATTATTGTAGCATTGGTTTTCCTCATGCATGTTTAACTTCAATGACATTCAAAACAAGTAAACACTGCATTAGTTATCTATCACTAGACAATTTCCCCTCAACTTAGTGGCTTATAATAGTACTGATTTACTACCTGGTGGTTCTGCAGCTCAGGATCTGGCCTTAGCTGGTCTGCGGGACAGGACTCCACAATGGTACAGTCTCGTGGACTCAAGGCCATGGTCCCCCCAGAGTTCTGCTGCACCCCGTGACTGTTGGTCAAAAGGGCCCCTATTTCCTAGCCAGACAACCCTCTCCTCCAGAGCCACCAGATCAGAGAGCTCAGAGGGACATCACCCCTTTTCCTAACTAATAGTGTCACCCCATCACTCGCCACATACTCTCTTCATTCAAGGCAGCCTGTGGTGTTTGTGCGAGCGCACAAGGGAGGCCCTGATGTGCAGTGTGGAGCACAGGATGCAGCAATCTCTGGGAGCACGTCAGCTGCTGCCCAGCACAGCGACACTCAGACACCACTGATTTCTTTACCTCAGATCTTGACAGTTCTCCCTTGACTGATGAATATTTGTGGTGTTTAGGAGAATGTGTTTACTTATTCGCTCAAAAACATACCCTCTTCGGCACCCCCTACACTAGATGCTAAAAAAAAACAAGGAGTAAATATTTGATTCTTACTTCCAGAGGCTCAGTTTCTGTCTCTGGCAAGAGTCTAATGTGTTCACAAGGTGTGAACAGGGCTGTAACGAGGGCAAGGTGTTCCAGGCCGGCACATCCCCCAGAGCGCAAGGCCAGCTCTTAGTAGGCTGTAACGTCATTTGATGCTTACAACTTGATTCATTCACTCAGTTGTCAGTCCTCACTCATAGAGAAATTGGAGAAACTCAATTTAATTATAAAACTATGGTACCAATCTGGACAGCTGGCTTGAACAAGCGATCGCATCTCTGCTATAGCACAGTGGGGAGGGAAAGGTTTCCTCAGGGGAAATGGAGCTAGATTTGAGCCTTGAAATTCACTATCCTGGTCAGATGCTGGGTGTACATGGTTGGTGACTTTATTTTTTAAGGGTGAAGAATATAAGAAGAGAAGCATGTTTAAATGCAGGATGAAATATCTTAATATTACATGTGTCAGGGTTCCACTGAAGAAAACTGAATCCCAACTCTCTAGTTAAAGAAAACCAAAAATCATTTCTGGGCATTTACTGGAAGAATATGAAAACACTAATCTGAAGAACATATGGTTCCCTATGTTCACTCTGTTACAGGGCAACCCAATGTGAACTGCATTCTCGTCTGTGGGTCCTCACCCGTGTGCTTAAAATTCAATTGTACTGCAGGTGCACACAGAAAGGGTCAATAATGGGTTTATTTATAAAGGGGAGAGGAAAAGGAACAACCCAGGGAAGGAGAGAGAGAGACAAGTTAACTAGAGCATCCTACCAGCCCCGCTGACTTGGAACGCCAGTGACACACTGAGAGCTCATCAAGACCGAAGCAACCAGCCAAGCAGTCCAGAGAGAGAGAGAGCCTCCAACATGGCTCCCTTACATATTCCCAAAAAGTCCCACCCTTAGCTTAGTTCCACCCTTAGCTCCTCCCTTGGGTCCTCACAGTTCTCCCCGCGGCATTGCTGGGAGTTGTAGTTTACTGGAGTAGGGAGTGGCGTTCACAAAACTCTGCAGAGTTCCTCCAGGACATCCTTTCCCCCTAACAATTTCAGTGCTCTTCACAATAGCCAAGATATGGAACGATCGCATGTACCAACAGTGGACGAGTCAATGAAGAAAACCCGATGTCTCTAAGTTGTTGGCCTCAGGGTCAGACAAACACAAACAGACCTCAGGATTCCATGTTAGGAATATTGTTTTGACATTTACAACATGTGGAGGGGACCAGGGCATCCTGGGTAGCACAGCATCACAACAAGAAAGGCCGCTGGTGCCCTCTCCAAAGAGTTGGTGCATTTGAGCACATTTCATAAGAATGTGCTACCTTTGTTTGCAAAGGTAGTTCCATGGCATAGTAGAACTATTTCCAGTCTGCTCTGAGTGTGGGTGTTCTGTGGACATCAGGTTGCCTTAATTCCTGGCAATATGGCAGCCGTCATTGGGTAGCATGGGCAAGAGGTTAGAGAACAAGCAGGGGCTGTCATGACTGAGTGAATGGATTAATCCTGACACAGCAGCCGGCAGTGTGCCCAGCAGCACGAGGAGCGCCATCTTGTCTGCTTCCTCGCTCAGCGCGTGGATGTGGCCGGTTTCCTTTGTCTCACGCCATTTTAGCAGCCTGGACTTTGTCTTGTTTCACATTATCTTCTCTGAGGCAGAAAATAGCTTGTCCTTGCCACTGCATATTCGGATTCCTACCCAGAGAACACCTCCCAGATCTCACCAGGCCTGGGAGATTCTGATTCTCAGCTCGTCTTCCTTGGAACTCGGCTCACAGAGGCCTGGGGCCTGGAAGAGACACTGACAGCAGGAAGTGATTGTTCTTAGCAGCTTTTGAGATAAACCACACCCTTCCTACCTGGTCTTACCTAAGCTAATAAGTACCAGGTGCTTACTTGTTAAGACTATCAGAGCGATGTTTGGGAGATTCCAGTTTTCCTTCTCAGTCCTGTCAATTATCTGCCTGTTTATTCACTTAAAGGCTATTATCATTCAAGAGATCTGGTCTCCAGCAGCCTTCACCCATTTCCTGTCTGTGTTTCTCATTTTGCAGATGAAATCATTGAGACCTAAGCTTAAAATGATGAAAGGAGGAGGGACCTTTTCCAAAGTAATAGAGTAAATTAATCAAAGAAATGGACCCCAAGTCAGAGCTTTGGAATCTCATATCCAAACTCACCCCACCCCATCTCACCCCCTCCTCACTCTGAGACTGCATCCTTCAGCAAGGCCCATTACCATTGGAAACATCTGATCAAGTGCCAGAATGTGTTTCGTGCTGGCCATTGGCGGTGAACTCTGCACTCTCTCTCAGAAAGGAGAATCCCCAGGAGGGGCTGCAGGCTCGCTCATACCCTCTATCTCATGCTTCCATCCTCTCATTTCTCCTGAACAAATGGGACTTGGAAAACTCCAACAAATGCATATTGTGTCCATGTGCGCAGCCCTGGTCCTGTTCCATATGTCCGGGGCCAACCTCTCCCTTCCTTTCAGGAAGTTGGAAACAGATGTTTCAACTCAACTAATAGCTGTGCTTCTGTATTTGAGTTTGGAATTCGAAGAACTTCTATCCAGTGGATTAAAATCAAATTCATATAATTTGCCTGATGAAGTAGGAGAATAACGTGTTTGATAAATATATGAAATGCGTTGTCTCTGGGAGGTACTCTGCGTTTACTTACAGAGGCGCCTAAAGCAATCTATGTGGACACGGACTGGAATTTCACTTTGTCCTGTTACCTGGCAAGCATCTCCTGCTTTGGCTCACAAGGGCCCAGCCCCACAGCCCCACTGTGGTGTGTGAGGAGTTACCTGCACACGAAGTTATACTGTTGTAAACTACCTCTTTCCTCATTCTTTTTTTAAGTTCATACTAATACCCCTCATATCCCAGGGCTCAGAGAGTAAAAAAGTAGACTCGGTACCCACCTTCAAGACGCTCACCTTTGGAAGATACACTTGGGATGGCAGCTGCCTCCATGGATTCAGAACCTGTGGTGGGAAATGAGAAGGACCAGGCTGGCTGATGAAGACTCCAGGATCGTAAGTGAGAAGCCCAGCTGCACCAGAGGAGGATGCAGCCGAGTCCCAGAGCCCCATGGCCAGGCCTTGCCAACCTGGCATCAGCCCCTGCACTGGAGTCGGGGTGTCCAGGCGGTGGGTCTAGCGGCTCAGGGGTACAGCCAGGGCGAGCCCCTCCGCCTGGCGTCGTCTTCACTCTTGGTTGTGTTGAGCGCTTGTGAGCAATGGGTGCTGATACCCATGTCTAGACCTGATGTGGACAGACACAGAGCCTTCCTACCTGGGGCCTGCACGTGCCTTCTGCTTATGAGGTTGTTCCTGGTGGTTCTGTTGTTTTAAACAAGTTTGCCCTTAGCGTGTTCTCATCTCATAAAACACAATCAAGTCCATTACAGCCGCTGTTCATTCATCACCTGGTTGTGTCGGCCCTTGTTTTAAACCTGCTCAGGCACTTGGCTCGTCTTTTGACCTGGCCTCTGATTTGATCTAAAGTTAACCGATTAAATTAGCTGGGCCATCAGGGATATCTGGGAAACCTTGGCTTTCAAAGCCAAGGGCATTGTTGTTTGTTCCCAGTGTTCAGATTTAAGGTCAGTCATTGTTGCCGTTAAAATGTAAAGGAGGCCGTTCACTCATTGACTCGCTTGCTCATCCGTGTACACACGCTCCTGGGGTCGCTGTTCATTTCAGCCTGTGCTGGAGGTGACAGACACAAGTACCGGTCACTGGTTCTCTGCCCAGAGAGAGGCTGGGTTGGTAGAACTCTCATGGGCGCTCCATGGAGTTTCTGTGGACTGTGTGCTCACAGGACTCTGAGAAGGAAGCCAGGATAGACCTGGGAGACCAGGATTGCAGAGGAGATGGTCTGTGGGCTCACAAGGTGACCAAGGGGGTGGTGGAGAGGGGAATACTCTCCTGGATTCAGGTGCACAAAGACGCCTGAGCACGAGTGCTGGGTGGAAGCCCAGAGTGTGACGCCGGCTGCGGTGTGGAGGTGGTGGAGGGCGGAGTGAGTGAGAAGGCAGGAAGGGGCCGACAGAAGGAAGAGCTGGCGGGTCTTGATCCTGCCCATGTGTGCATGCTGACCTGAGGGGCCACCAGGAGCCCATGATGATGTGTTTGTCTAAACGTGTGCGAGTCCGTTGAGGGGGAGAGAGCTGTGCAAAACTGTGATGAGCTTTTCAAAGACATTCTTCTTTTATTTTAGATCTGTTTAATTACTTCGTTGATTAACTGTTAATAGTGTTAATATTTGGATGCCCGCTAGGGAGCAGCACTACTGCAATCACCCGCAAATCACCAGTCACCACCACAGTCCTTTATGTTTCTTTGCCTCTTTGTTCTTATCCTTCCCCATATTACCCCCCTCTGGACACCTCAGTTCTCCATTCAGCTTTCAAGAACAGTTTTTAAGATAGTTTTAAGCTTGCCTGTATGTGACCTTTAGGTAGGTTACTGTAAATCCCACATATTGTACCATCTGCTATGTATCTGTTTTCCTTCTGGATTATTTCACTGAGGATTATCCCTTCCATTTCAGTCCACGTAGCTGCAAATGATGGGAGCTTGTCTTTTTGACTGCTGAATAATATTCCATTCTGTAATATAGGTCACATCATCTTGAGTCACTCATTGGTTTTGGGGCACTTAGGTTGTTTCCATAATTTGGCCATTGTAAATAGCACTGCAGGAAACACAGCAATGCAAGTGTCCTTTCCAATTAATGTTCTTTTTTCTTCTTTTTTTTTAATTTGAAGGTAAATGGCATAGAGTGAATTACTTGTGACAGGCAGATCCGCTTTTAATGTTTCGAGACACCTCTACTCTGCTTTCCACAGAGCCTGCATCAGTCTGAATTCCCACCAGCAGTGGGAGGGACCTCTTCCCTCCTCACCTCACCAGCATTTGTTTTTGATCTTTTCCACGTGTGCCACTCTCACAGGTGTGTGTGTGGGGGGGGGGGTCTCATTACAGTCTTGAATTGCATTTCCCTAATAAATAACAACAACAGTGAGCATGTCTTTCTGTACTTGTTCATTGATCATTTGAATATCTTCTTTGGAGAAGTGTCTGTTGAGCTCTTTTGCCCATTTTTTGTTTGGGTTATTTGTTTTGTTTTTTGTTGAGTCTTATGGATTCCATGTAAATCTTCACGAGCAGCCTTTTGTCGGATGTAGGGTAGGCGAATGTTTTCTCCCATTCAGTAGATTGTCGCAAAGACATTCTTGCCCCTGAATATTTTGAAACGGTTCCTGTAGACAACATACCATTATAGATTGTTAAGATGAGGAAGCAATGATCCTCCAAGATTCAAAACATGTAATGAAACCCTTTGCTCCCTATAATGGATATGAATAATTGTAATTGTTGTTCTCATGGTGTGTAGAAAAATACTCTTTGTGATAAGCTGGAAGAATTTAAAGATTTTTAATCAGATATGCAGACTTCTTAAATTTTGGCCACATCTCTGTTTATTCACAAATGGGTGATCTGGGAAGTCTTGAAGAGGTATTATTTGAAAACAAAGTCTATTTGAAAAGATTTGCTGAATGAGATTTGCTTATAGGAAGCCTGGCATCGGAGAGATGCCACTTGTGACAAGTGCTGTTCTGGGCTGTGCCTCTCAATGAAACACTGAGTGACACACCCGCTGGCATTAGCCTCTGGAGTCCATATCCACATAATTTTTAGACAAATGCCCAGACTTTTAAGAACAGCAAAATTGCAAAGTCTGTTCCCTTGGGAACTCATGCATAGGGTCTAAACAGGACTTGAACCTTGAACTTGCCCATGTCCACACTCCATTATTTCATTATTTGCAAATTCTCCACAGTCTGGGAAAATGTAATCCACATTCTTAATTTTGTTAAAAAATAAGCACCGACTTTTTTTTTTTTTTAGATGAATGAATGGAGTTAAATATCCAATAGCATTCCCTGGAATATTAGACTTGGTTCAGAGGGTACTATTTTTTTTTTTTCAAATGGCACATTAATACAAGCACAAAGGAGAGGAAATTTTCTGGCATGTCTTAGAAGCCTCACTGTAAAGCCCTAGTTACAGTCTGCCATTGGTAAATTAAAAAATTAAATTGAGGTCTGTGAGATTACTGCTGGAAGTTAGAATTAAAGTGGCTTCCACTTAAATAGGTTAGAATGAGAGGTAGTGGGTAGAACAACTTTTAGGGCTTCATAGATATAAGTGCTAACCTCAGCACTTAAACCTCATAAAAATCCTGCATAATGATGAGTAGGTTGAACCTCCTTTTAGGAATATTAATAAGGGCCCCCCTCCCTAGTGACACAAGGGGTTAAAGCACAGCACTGTGAAGCTTTCTGCAGCCACTGCAGCCTGAGTTCGATCCCCCACCAGGGAGCTGACCCACATGGCTCAGCAGACCTCCCTTGTCTCATCTGCTGCTCTCCTCAGCAATGTATTTTAGTAGATCCACCTGTTCTGTTCCCCTCTCTGTCTCTGGTGAATCCTCTGAACCCCCATGCCTCTGGCCTATACTCCAGTTCTTGTGTGCATAAATAAAATTATTTTTAAAAAAGAAACATTAATTTAAAAAATCCTTAGATTTGCTGAATTACTTGTTTAAGTGAGAGAGTGATTAATTGGTAATTTGTGTACCAGTTTGGTGACACGAGCTGCTGTGACAAACCCCAAAGCTTCCATGACATCGCAGAAGTCTATTTCTCCCTCCTGAGCTATCAACTGTGACTATTTCTGATGCTTAAAGATTCTTCATCATCTTCAGTCTGTGCCTTAGTCCCTTTTAACTTACACACCCCATTCCACACACACACACACACACACACACACACACACACACACACACACACCTCTGAAGTACCCTGCATCTCATCAGATGGTAAGGAAAGATGCAGAAAACTCACCCACTTAGCAATAATCCATTGTTGAAAACGAATCACAAAACCTCACATCTAGGCCACAAAGGGGTTAAAAATGTGCTTCCAGCCTGGGGACCTTCCTCCCAGAAATAGCTGCATCTGGTAGGAAAGGAACTCAGAATTTTGGTAGACATTTGATGTCTCCATCAGTGATTCCTTCTCAGGTCTAGGCTTACAGCTTCATGATTCGTCACCTTATCAGATCCAAGCGTTCCTGTGTGACACCAAATAGCTGAGTGTTGTCTCTGCCATCTGGAAACAAAAGTTAAAAATTGCATAACCTACCTACACACACAATTTCAAAAAGAAAATAGAATGGTTTTGTATATCACAATGGAGAAATAAATTATAAGGAATCTGAAGTAATAGTTTCCAAGACCTAAAGGCCAGAAACAGCCGTCTTCAAGGACAGAGCGTGGCTAGCACGTACGCAGATGGCTGGAGCCCCCACGTGTGACAGCCCCGTCCACAAAGGAACTTGTGTGTTTTGTATTTGACTTTGCAGTCTCATCAACAAAGATGCCTCTGGGTCCATGATTTTGCCAATAGATTGGACAAATCTTAGTGAGATTTTATAAAGTAAGGTGTTTGCAATCTTTCGTAACAAAACAAATGCTTTCACATATTACATATTATTTGTGAAAAATTTCTTTATGTTTACATGTAAAATAGTGTCTGTTCACAGACAAGGATAAGCAGAATTTCTTTCTTTATTTTTTGTTTGTTTTTTAACTTATATGGATGCTTGGCTGAGGGAATGTTGCTCAATACTTTCTCAAGAACTAGTTGCTATTAAGAACTATTTTCCCGAAGGATGTTCTTCTGTTGAAGAATCACATTCGCAGTGAAGATGCGTGAGACAGCTGGGCTCACTGCGCATTGGTGCCTGGCTGTGAGCTTCTAGATCCTCTCAGCTGACTGAGCAAGGAAGGAAACATGAGCCGATAACCCCGTGTGCTGTCCATCTTCCCTCTTAATCTCCTAATGTAGCTACCTGTCTCTGTATTGATGCAAACATGAATTCTTCTTGCTGTCCCTGGCTCTCGTTCATTACCACTTAGCTGGAACATTCCCCACCTGCTTTGCTGAAACTTCCTCCAAAAAGTGCAACTCTCGCTTGGCTCCCACTGTGAACCACTCACGTCCTTAGCTCTTCTTTAGCAACATGGATGTTTGGTGACACCAGAATAGTTCGCTGGCGCCCCACAGAAAACAATTCATCGGTGCAAACCCAGGGCTTCTGTGCAGTGTATTGTGCCTGTATCCAGCATCCTCAGCTCATTCCCAGGGCTCTAGGTCCACAGCTTGATTCCTGCCCTCCCGGAAGTCCATTTCATATGTTTATAATACAGTGTAGTCGTTTTGTCAATGTTCACATTCCATCCTTGGACTCTTGGAAATTCACAAAAATGTAAATTCTGTAAATTAATATCCACACTTTGAGCTGCACATTTTAATAAGTTTTGCCCAGCTTCATTTACCACCATTAGTATATCTTGTAGAATAGCGTCACCTCAAATATACACCCTCTGCTTTTCCTGTCAACGCTCATAAACATCCGATCCCTTTAGTTTTCCTTTCCAGAAAGCCATCTAAGTGGAATTACACATGATTTTGTTTTTCTGATCATTTTCCTAGCAAGACTCATTTTGTATCCCTTTTTTTCTTTGCATGACTTAACAGCTTATTCCTTTCGGTAGCTGAATTGTACTCTGTATGGATGAGCCGGGGTGTTTCTGCATTCTCCTGCTGAAGGGTTTCTTGGTTGCTTTTACTTCTTTTTTTTTTAAAGGTTTATTTGTGCATACAGAACTGGGGTACAGGCAAGAGGTGCGGGGGCAGTGAGAGGCGTCACCAGAGACAGAGTGGGGGGCAGAACAGGCAGATCAACGAAGTCCACTGCTGAGGGGAGTAGCGGACGGGTCAGGAGAGGTCTGCCACGCCATGTGGTCACCTCCGGGGCAGGCGGGGATCGAACTCATGCGGATGTGGCTTTAGTTTCTCAGTGCCGTGCTTTAACCCGTTCACCACCAGGGAGGGCCAGCTTCTACTTCTTGGTAACTATCAACAGAGCTGCTGTCAACTTCCTTGTGCAAGTGTTTGTGTCATTGTAAGTTTTCAAGTAAATCCCTTGGCACGCATTACTTGATTGCATAGCTACATACGTTAGTAAGTCTCAAGCAACTGTCTTTTTGTCGTTTTGTATTTCAGCTGGCAAAGAATGAGTTACAAAATCATGATGTTCTCTGTTCATTGTTTCTCAGTTGAAGGATTCAGGGCACTCTGGGTGAGGCAAGCCTTTGTTTTTCAAGACTTTTACATATTGTAAGAGGTTCAACATCTTAAGGGCTCCTGGAGCTAAATACCAGTAATATCCTCAGTCACTGTTACAGTCAGCAGCACCTTCCTACAATTATAATGGCTCTGAGAAGAGGGGAAATGTACCACCTCATGCCAACAAATATTGATTTTTCTGTAGAGTAACAGTAAACTTTAAAGCTTACATTATAATAAAAGAATACACAAGCTGCAAAATGATCCCACTGGTTTAAAGAAATGCACAAAATATGTTTAAAGCTAGAAAGAAATACACCAACATATCAAAGATAATCAACTCTAAATGCTAAAACTCTGAGAAACGTTGCCCTTATTTACTTTTTCAAAGGTTTATTTATCATTCCTATGCCGTACTCTTCTGACTTAAAAGTAAAAATATCATTCAAAAGTGTACTGATAATGAGATGATTAATAAGCACATTTATTACACTGGATGGCTTCTGAACAGCTTTTTCTGGGAGAGGGGTGTTTTATTTCTTCCATGTTTCCATTTTTTCCTGAATCCAGGCCAATGTGCTTCTCACACGCTGCCTTTGATTGAAAATGGTGACAAGGCAGGAATGAGAGACGGGAAAATGACAGAAAACAACCAGAAGGTTTTTCTCCCCCGGGGTCTGTGGTGTGTTTCCAAGCGGTCTGTGCACAGGCACCAGACCCCCCCCCCCCCGCATCATGCCTTCCTCACCCAGACTTGGGGCACCCCACTGCCGTCCAGAGCTTCCTACTTAAGATACAGATTTTTTTCATGTTGCATTTCAGAAAGAAGAAAAGAGCAAAGCTATGTGCAATATAATGCATATTGAGAGGAGAGGAATCTTGAAAACGGTTTCAACGTCTTCTTATAAGACAGGCAATTTTAGCATGAGACGCTTTGCCTGGCAACTGTTGCCAGCGGATTGTCAGTGTTAAGAGAGATTTCATAGAATATCATGTCTTGGATATTTTCCACTCACTGATGAAAACTAGTTGGACACATTTACAAGAGCCAAATGATGTCTGGAGGGACTGCTAAGAACATTTTCAGCTGAATTTGGAAAAAGGATGGGGTTTTGTGCCAGGCAAAACTCAATTACAGATTCTTCTCTGCTTCTCTCTAGCCGTATGACATCAGATAAGAGCCCCGGCCTCAATGGGCCTTCATTTTCCTGTGCTAAATGAGGATATCTGACTGGATTATGGGGAAAATGAAATCCGTAAAGTTCCTAGCATCCTTGTAGATATTAGCTTTGGCTTACAAATATGTTTTCAAGACCTAGGATTGAGAGAGGGTGTTCATTTCAGTCAGGTTTTAAGCAAAGTTTGCTGCTGCTTTGGAAATGGGATTTTTAGGAGCTGGATGTCTTCTTACTAAGGGGGTGGGGGGCTCCCTAGTATATCCCACGCTGTTTACCTGCCTATGCTTTGGCACTCTTCCTTCATGACTGAGCCTCTCACATCTTAGTGGCTCTAACCGAAGTGCTTACTGTGTCTTACGAATCTGGCGCCTGGTCTTGTCAAGGCACACCAATGCTCAGCTGGGGCAGACGCTATCAAATGACCTTTGTACAGGTCCAGCCTCTGGTGTTGGCTTGTGGCTGGCCTTTGGGTTCCCTCCGCATCACCTGTCATCCTGGGTGACCAGGCTGAACTGCTCCGAGGTGCAAAGATCCCAAGAAGCCAGTGCAGAGGCAATAAGGACTGTCCTTGCCATCACCGTCTCCACGTCCATCGCCAAAGCAACTCTGGTCATCCAGACTCTGGGACGGAGCCATAAACACGGGGCCGTGTTTTGTTCCTCTGGTGCACACATGAGTCAGGACTTCTAGTAATTGTGAAGCCCTTTTGTGGGATGAACAGCATTATTGTGCACATTAATTAAATATCAGATCACACATTTAGAAAGCAGTGATGTAAAATGGTCCCCTGTGAAGATTCTGGAAACAGATCACGTTGCTTAGAATCAACGTCCCCTCTGTTCCCACTCCCGTGAATGGATTCCATGAGGGCCCACACTGGTGGCATAAGGGGTTGAAACACAGCACTCTGAAGCTGTCCACAGGCACTGCAGCACGAGTTCGATCCCCGGCCAGGGAGCGACCTGCTGGTGTGGCAGACCTCGCCTGTCTGCTCGCTGGCTGCTCCCCTCAGCAGTATGTTTCGGTAGATCTATCTGCCTGCTCTGTTCTCCACTCTGTCTCTGGTGAATCCTTTCACCGCCCCCCCCAATGCCTCTGGCCTACACCCCAGTTCTTGTATGCATAAATAAATATGAAGAAAAAAAAAAGTTCCATGATGACGATAGGTAAGGGATTTATGGTCGGGCTACGCTCCCCCAGAACAGTGCTTGATTATACAGCCTCACTCTGCTTCCAATATCCAAACTCAGTTTCCTGGCTGCACATGAATGCTGAGGTCACCCCTCATATTTTTATTGAAAGTTTGGATATCTGCAAAGTCATAAGCTCACAATAAACACATTGGCTCTCAAGAAACAGTGTCCAGTAGGAATTCTGCTTGGAATACTTCAAACGTAGTAGCGGCTCAAAACGAGCATCTTAAAGTCAGAAGCTATGAAAAGAAAAAATGTTGCACTTAAGAAAACTTTCCTGGGGTCCCTCCGGTACCACCATGCTGACGCTACCAGTGCTCCCTCACAGGCTCTGCTGTTTCATCACAGGCCCCCCAACAAACTCCCCGTTGCTATTGGCATCTTACAAGTGAAAACCAGCACTCGGGATGGCGAAGGCTACCGAGGTCCTGTTATCTCCACAATGAAAATCTGAATGTGACCCGATTCATTTGGCAAAAGGAATTTTGATGCAGTGATTTTGAAAGCCTATCGCGGTTGACATTGCCATGTCTTGCTTTTAAGGAAGAGACAGTGTCAGGCTTTTTTCCCTTCACCTTTCCCAAGGATATGAAATACAGAAGGAAAAATCGACTGCAGTCAGGACGGAAACTTGTAAGAACAAACCCTTTCTGCCCAATGTGAAAGGAGCCAGAAAAGACATCCTATAAAAGCTCTGAAAATACTTAGCCAAGTCTTAAAGTTAAACAAGGCACTTAGTCTAAACCACTTCACTGCGTCTTAGGAACGTGAGCAGAAAGAAAGGATTTATGTGGAGCTGCAAGGCTGGGGATGGATGGAAACAGCTTTTCCCCAAGTGAGCAACACCCAGCCTGGGTGGTCTCACCAACACCATCCTGGACTTGCTAGATCAGGTCTGGGTACCCATGCTTTTGTTCACAGGGTCTTTTGGGGTTTAGAAATGAAGCAAAGAAACAGTAAATCCAGGAGATGTTGGAAGATTGGCTGGGAGCAAAAAAATAAGGAACATCACACATACTAACTATTGATTTGTAAACTGTAATCAGACTAACGAGAGATGGAAACTCAGAAATACAAGTGTCAGGGGGCTATGTAAAGTCACTGGCAATTTAATTCATACAATGAGCTAACATACTGAAAGTTAAATATTGGCCCACTTTTACTGAGGAGAAGTTGAGTGTCTGGGGTGATTGCATTTCTCAAGGCCACAAAGCATGTATGTGGTGGAACTAGGATCGGGATCGAGCTCTTTTTACTCTGGTTCCATTCTGATTCCCAAAAGCCAATCGCATGTGTTTGTCTCTGAAAAGTTCACTTCTTACCATGATACATCTGCAGGGAAAAACGAGGGGATCAGCAGAGTAAGCACTCAAAGAGGTTAAAGTGGGGGGGCAGTGTATAAGGAAGGCTCACTTCCAGAGGCCCACAAAGCCGCAGCCACTCCATCCTCACCGGAAACCTCCTGTTCTGTACCCCAGAAACACAGTGGAGAAAGCAAAATTAAGAACCCAAGAGAGCCGGACCTGGGGCCGGAGGCTGCTGGCAGGAGCCGTGTGTCCCCATAGATGTAGCTACTGCACACTCTAGTCCTGAACTGGGGGCAGGAGACGTGAGGATTAATCCAGAATCCTCTCTCCTTCTCCGGCCTCTAGTATCCTGCTAGCTTCTCCGACGAGCTCAAGTCAGTCTAAAGTGAGACCTCAAAGGCGTGGTGGAGGCAGAATGTGAATCAGTCTCCCATGGGGGCATGGGGGTGCTGGAAAGAAGAGACTCGGGAAAGACAGCCGGGTCTCTACACGAACCTCTCGCTGTCACGCCCAGTGGCCCAGCCAAGAGAATGAGCCCGGGGAGTCGTGCCCGATCCTGGCAGCCCGGCTCCCCCCTCTGACTCTTCGGCTGATGAATGGGCACCCGCCAACGGTACGTGATGACCCTGAGCGTCTGTACCCTGTTTTCGCAGAACGATAAACTAAGGCCAAATCGAAGCTCAGTGAGTTTTGGGGGGAAAGCTTGGGGGATAGCTAGGGACCTTAAAATAGTGACATCTGGGCCCTCCCAGGTGGCGCAGCGGGTTAAAGCACTGCACTAAGATGCACTAAGAAGCTGAAGCCACTTCCACATGAGTTCG
>NW_004567121.1:36040345-36062450 GCF_000260355.1 Condylura cristata
CCCGCTGCTCCCCTCAGCAGTGGACTTCGTCAATCTGCCTGTTCTGCTCCCCACTCTGTCTCTGGTGAAGCCTCTCACCCTCCGCACCTCTGGCCCAGTTCTATATGAATAAATAAATAAATCTTAAAAAAAAATAGTGACTACTAATTTGAGGAATTGGAAGATGTACAGCTGCTGTGCTGTGTGGGGAAGGGAACAGAGTAGAGAGGAGACAGCAGGGAGCGTCCTAGCATGTCAGAGGACTTTTGCTTGGGGATCTCACTGAAGTGTGGCAGAACTAAGGCTCTTCTCTGCCCAAATACCGCTTCACCATAAATCAATGTAGCTGAAGTCCTAATCAGGAAAGACTGGAAGGAGGATGCCTCAGAGCTAGCAGAAAGGGGATGAGCGAGGAAGATGACTGGGTAATGGCAAATCTGTGGAAAGTGAATACAGTGCAGTAACTCTAGGGGGTCAGGGCACACCCACCGGTGCATTACTGGCATCGGGTGCTTCAGAAACTAAGGCGGGGCCCCCTGATCACACTGGCTGCTTCTCTGTGTGACCCCAGCCCAAGCCGCATCCCACGCACAGTGTGCTTATGTGTCTCAGTCACGAGACCACACAGTACCCCCAGTGTTGTTGATCATTTACTTTGTTCCAGCTTCTTCATTCCTACCTGACCCGTCCTTCTACCTGGTCATGCCAGGGACCAGCTTGTCTAAACTTTTGGGGGACCCCTCGAAACTTGTAGGGCTCAGCTCAAGTTCTCGCAGGGAGTTCAGGGCCCACCTGGGATGTGGTTACTGCTTTTTCCCACACTTACCATGTGTTCTGAAATCTCCCTCAGTGTAGAAAGCCACTTGGTAGCAGACTACATCACACTTTTCATTCCCTCAGGACCCTGTCCTTGAAGAGGAGATTCGTAGACTTGGAATCTTGGGCTAAAGGACGATACTCTTTCCCGCTGCTGGTTGACAGCATACTTGTTGCTCAAGTCTAGGCAGGTTGGCTCTCCTTTATCTCTTGGCTCTCTTTCACCTTAAACATGCTGAAGGATCATTTTCAAGGCTATTTTGAAAATTAACTTACTGGCATCTTTAAACCTACTAGAGAAACTTTAAGATTCTTTCCAGATTGACTATCCAAACTTTGTATTTGATTTCATGACTCCTCATGTATAAATGTACAGCTGGAATGTTATTTAGAATGCCCAAATATTTTCTTAAAGATCTATTTTGTTTTGATTTTGCTATTTGGGCAAACTTAGTTTCATAACTAGGGATCAAGCTGGTGTTTTATTCAGCTCAGCTTCAAAGAGAACTTGGGAATGTTCTGCGCGGATGGGTTTTGGACATGAATACCTTAGAAAAATATCAAGGTCATGCATTCTGTTATATTCTATTGGTACACAAGTGATGAAAATGAATAAATGCAAATTTTGAAATTAAGTGATATATGGATTAATATAGTAAATCAGTAATAGTGTAAAATACTTAAAAATAGAAAAACTCATAAATTTGTGATACTGGTAATGCAACAATAATATGAGGATACCTAAATAATTTAACCCAGAGATTATTTTCTTTTCTATAGCAGTGATTTGGTGAAACACCAATTTAAGAAAATGTACAAGCAAAATATGTTGAATCAGACCAAATGATTAACCTATAAATACAACAAAATATGTAACATAAACTATGATCTACTGATTCTATACTTGAAGTAGAACAGATCATGTCTTAGAATAGTTACCTTCGAATATCTGAGGGACTACTTGGTAGAGAAGACTCAGGTTTTGTTTGTTTGTTTGTTTGTTTGTTTGTTTTTTGTACAGACAGAGGTAGAGCTAACCAGGAAACGTTATAGGTCATCAGATTGTGTCTCTGTATGGACAAGAAGGATCTAAGGGGGCAGTTAAAGGCAGAGCTAACGCCTTCTAGGAATGGCAAGTCCGGATCACAGGAGTTATAAAAACAAAATAAAAATCTACCTCTGTCATTTATATAATTTTAACTGTGGAGACAGGAGTTGAGCTCTCTGGAAAAAGAAAGAATGTAGTTATGGGCTAGTCTCTGCTTGCTTTGTTCCCATTTATGACTAAACTCATGGGTATTAGCAAGCAAGGGGTTTCTCAGAAAAACAGAAACATACATGTATATGTGTCCACACACGGGAGCCAGAGGAGCCCTGCCTGCTCGGAGTGGGAGGGAGCAGACGGTGACGTCATGGCTCTGTTTCCAGCAACGATGAGTCATGCAGTCTGCTCACATTTGGGGAGGCTGGAGGGGAGCTGGACTCCAGTGATGCTTCTTCCTCTTTAATGTGGGCCAGAGGCTCAAGTTTCTTTTAAAATAAAAGAGAGGAAAGCACTTAGAAATTGGCCCAGTCAAGAAAAGGTAACTAGAATGTTCTATAAAATATGAATATAAGTAATCTGTTTCAACTTCAAATTAATTAGATTTGAGTATGTGGGGGGTAGGAAAAAGGAGTCGCATAAACACCATCCTGTCCAAAGCCCAAGGTTTCCTGTTTCTAATCCCCACCAAACATCAGCCATGAATGCAGTTTTCATTTCCCTTTGATTAGTTGGTAAGACAAAAAGTCAGTTCAGGGAGATGGAAGGTTAGAAGAGAGAGGAGCAAATCGGCCCTGCAGGCTTCTTTCTAGAAGAATTCTTTGTGGGTTGGGCCTGGAGCAGGCCAACTCTGGGAGCAGTTTCCTTCTAAATTGCTCCAAAGTATATACCATAGTTTTATGATCCTATAAATCCATAGAAAATTTATTTTGGACTAGGCACTATGGCTCAGATTTATATATGTCAAAATGCAATGCTTTTCTGCTGGTGTCTGGCTGCTAAGACTGGGCGGACTGCTGACTCAGTTGGTCTCACCGTTGAAAAGAGGGAGAGACTTTCCCATCACTGGGAGCAACAGTGGGTTTACTTTGAATGGAATATGAAATGATGTGAAAGTTAACCTTTTAGATACTCTATGTCATCAAATTTATTATGCCAATGAGACAAATTGCAAGAATATTGTCGGTTCCACTTGCTTTATTATCATGTTTGTGATGAAGAGTTAAAATTCAGAGAAAACCATTTAATTATATTCAAAAAACGGTTCTGTATCACTCTGTCCTGGTCTTCAAAATACTATGAACGTTAGTAAAATGTCAGGGTTTAAAAGGATGGTAATCTAGGTCAAGTCCTATCTATTGAGTTAGGACAATGACATGTTCCAAGTCCTGCAGTTGGGTAATTAGGTAGAAAGTAGGAGTGATATAATCATACATGCCAGTCATCGTAATTACAGTAGCCCCTTTAATGCTTTTAAATTAGTTTTCCATGTACTTGAATGCAATTGAAATTGTTCAACAATTCTGCAAAGCATACAAGAGGGTTTTTTTTGTTGTTGTTTCTAGCTCCCAGATGCCAAATTTTAACTGTCTTAATTGACTCGTATTCTATATACCTTTATAGCACTAAAGGAAAATACTGAAGTCTCTAGCTCTTAAATATTTTAATTTTCATCATTTGTTTTGAATTCATATTGTTTGTACTTCCTAAAGTATAACATGTAACATTTCTGAGAAATGGGTTTTCTCAAAGTGGCTTAATCTGCTTTTTTAAGATTCATTTATTTATCCATATAAAACTGGGGTACAGACCAGAGGTGCAGGGTAGGTAAGAGGCTTTACCAGAGACAGAGTGGGGAGCAGAACAGGCCGATGGATGAAGTACACTGCTGGGGGGAGCAGCAGGCCAGACAGTCTGCTGCACTATAGGGGTCACCTTGGGGGCCGGGGATCGAACTCGCACTGCAGCTAGCTTGAGTGCTATGTCCTAACCTGTTGAGCCACCAGCGAGGGCCTCAAAGTGACTTAATCGAATAAAACTGGTGGTTTGATTCTGTGACAAATTCTAGATTGGGCATTTCTTTTTTAAATGCAAAGATACTCTTCACTTCGTTTTGACTTTTGATATTACTGCAGAGGAAACAGTGGAATGCTGATTTTGTAGACTATTTTGAAACCAGTTCTGAATGGAAGCTTGTCCTGTCTTTTCTGTCATCTGAAATCTCAGATGATGAACACTGGGGAGGGCTGGTGAGTCGATTTTCACTGTTGTGTTGGGTGGATGCCGGTCCCAACTGATACGAACATGTTATCAGTCATGATCATATGTCTCAGTTTGATCTCTGGGTGAATTCCTCACCTGTGGGACCCATCTTTCTTTCTGGAAAGCCTGTTATAGGTTAGCACATTTGTATAAATGCTTTGTTTTCTTTTTTTAAATCTTCACTTCCTATTTTCTATTTTCTAACTTTTTGTTCCACTTACTAGTAGCTTTCTTCTCATTATTATCCAGTCCTTCTTTTGATTGGATAGCACACATTTCTGTTACCACACTCATGGTTTCTAAAATGTTATGTCTATATCTAAAAATTACTTTTTAGAGGAGTCTCTCATTGTTTTATAACTAGCATCTTTTCCTTCTTTCTGTTGTGATATTAACTTCATGATGTCTCATGTTTTCTTTGCCCTGCAAGGATCCCTCAATTCAGTTTCTTATTATCTTGTCAATATGTTTCCTCTTCATTTTGTGTTAGATATTTTCCTCAGTCTGCTGACCCTTAGCTGTCTATAACTAGTTAAAATTAGGACACTAAAAAGTAGTGGTCATACATTGATTTTCTTAACTGTATAGTGTATGAAAATTAATCCATAATTTTAAGGCATCTGTTTATGTAATTAATTACTCTCCTATAAAGCTAGAATATTCTAGTTGTCTGAATGAGATATTTTATAAAACAGTCACTCAATTTTTTTGTGTTCTGTGGTGTAGGTGAGGGAATCTGGTTGAAATGATGTTCTGGCTTGACCATTTCGGGAGGGAGAGAATTCCTTTTATTAGTAATATTTTTAGTCCTTTTCTCTTGAGCTATTTATATCCTCCAGAGAAATCTTCCTGTAGGTTTTAGTCTATGCTCCTAATATTCTGTTAGTGAAAAGGAATAAGTTGAAGAAACCAGCATGTGTAAGGCCCCACTTAAGCCTTTGATTTTTTTACCTATATTATTCAAATTTATTTTAATTTCCCTGGGCACCAAAGTCATTGTTTTACTTTACATATGTACAAATCTGTGGTGGAAGACAAGGGAGGTCATCAAGCTCCAAGAATTGTGACCACCTGTGATATCTGTCTGAAAGTCAGTAAGATTAATGGCTGATTTGTTATTAAAACCTATGGGAATAAAAAGGAAATTGAATGATGTATTTAAAATTCTAAAAGAGACTTTGTCTGTGTAACAGGGGTCAATAGTATGAGGAAAGGTTGGTACTGGACTCTTGGTGGTGACCTTTATGAAGTATATGGAGGTGTTGATTCATTACAATACACAAATGAAATGTATGTTATAATTCAGTGTTACTTCAATAAAATGCTTTAAAGTATTCTATATTTGGCAAAATTCCTATTCAAGAACCTAGGCAGATTGTCACTGATAGATCTGTCCTACAAGAAATGCTTAAGTGGAGTTGTCAAGATTGAATTAGGTCACATTAAAAAAAAAAAAGGACAAATGTAGTGATGGACATAAATATAAACCTTAGTATTATTCCATTTTTCTTTGAAATTCTTTTTCATTCATATGTGAGTTAAAATGCAAAGGCATAAAATAAATATATGTCTATAATTACATATGCTAATTTTAAATTTTATATTTTATTTTCTTGTATAAATGTTATAACACGTATGATATTTATAAATCTATGTGATTTACAATATATAACTTTACAAACCAAGGAGCGTTTTTCTGATTCTAAGTTATACTGTCCTTTACCACATAACTACACTCTCATTGTGTCACATCTTGAACTCAATTCAGATTTATTGTGACTTCTGCTCACTGGTCCTTAATGTTTGTTGAACCGGAAAGATAACATGACTTAACTTTATTTGAGGAAGTGACAACTTCCTCATTGCCATGCACACCATCCTCTGGATCATTTCCTGCAGTTTTTTTATTATGAGAAAACTCTCTGAAGTTATTTAAGCTTCCTTTAAAAAATACTCTAATGAGGAGTATTTCTCTTTTTCTCTCCTACTTCTTTTTTTTTTTAAAGATTTATTTGTGCATACAGAACTGGGGTACAGGCCAGAGGCTCAGGGGCGGCGAGAGGCTTCACCAGAGACAGAGTGGGGAACAGAACAGGCAGATCGACGAAGTACACTGCTGAGGGGAGCAGCGGGCAGGTCAGGAGAGATCTGCCGCGCCATATGGTCAACTCCGGGGCAGGTGGGAATCGAACTCATGCGGAAATGGCTTTAGCTTCTTAGTGCTGTGCTTTAACCCACTGCGCCACCAGGGAGGGCCTCTCTCCTACTTAACCAAAAGTTACCCAAGAAAATCTGAGGGCTGCATCCTAAATTTTTAATGTATCTATAAATATACAGACTTTAAAAATAAGATCCTGCAGGTGTACTCTTCTGTGTTGGAAGTTGGAAGCTGTTGAAGAGGTAACAATTATGTCTTGGCTAAATTTGAAAATGAAGAATTGCGTGATAATAAAGGTTGATGTGTGGGTTGGGGTGACATTCAATCCTTACACTTGAATATCTGCTTTGAAAGTCATCACCAAATCCAGTGCTAATTATCTGGTACCTTGTCTTTGGAATGCAACAGACTTGATTTTAGAGTCTAGCTCCAATTTCCTTGCTGACTGATAACAAACCAGCCTAAATTCCCAGGATAGAAAGCCTGGCCTGCAGGGAAACCCACTATTTGGCTACTTGCTTACTTGGGGAAGATACCATTGGGCACCAGGAAAATTCAGCAGAGGTTACTCACACATTATTTAGGCTGTTTATAGACTGGTGAAAGAATGTGTAACCCCTGGAGACCACATCAAGAGGTTTCACCCCTTCACAGGCGCTTGTCCATGGACATCACTGGGCACAAAGAGATGAGATTAATGAGACTCCTGAAAGGATGTTCCCCATGTAGTAGACCTGGAAGAGTAAAACAGCAGCCACTGTGAAAGAGACATCAGTGTTCATCCAGATTCTTCTCTCGCATTTGCTCTTCAGAAAAAGAAAAGCTTCACTAAGGGAGGAAGAGCAACAGACACTGTTGTCCTGAAGGTGCTGGTAAGCATGCTTTATGACTGGTGAAAAGTACCAGAGAGAGCCCTGTACGTTGGAGAAAGGCAGAAATGAATGTGGGCCCCAGGGGGACTTCTGGGGGCTGGAACACGGGGAAAACCACATTCCCAGGAAAAAGGGACACAGTCCTGACTGTGGTTAATCACAACAATCAGGAACACACCTCATCCACCTCTCTGCAAGTACAAGAAGCCAAATAACCATGAAATATTGCAGAACAGCAGAAGACAAGAGCTTGGGAAGACACTCTCTGAAAAGCATAAAAAGAACATATCTGAGAGGGGAGTGGACATTAAGAACATTCCGTGTAGAACTCGCTCCCGTCTTTAGTACTATGAATTTCATTAAGAATTTGAAATCTGCAGTGCACTGGATGGTAACCACAGAAGCAAGAAAAACAAAACTAAGCTTAACACCTGCCTACATTTTTGTAAACTTCCACTTGAGACAGCAGGAAGAGGGGCCCAATTCAAGGCCAAAGCTATTTTCTTTAGTCTTTATAGCGCCACTGGGTATTTCTGGATTTCAACAAAAATGTGCATGATATCCATTAATCTGAAGGGAAAAGATCACATTACTAGGCACAAAGATTTCAGTAAAAACAGACCTGACACAATGGTTGGAACTCTGGAACAGGGAATTAGATAATAAAATGATATTATCATTTTAATGTTACTTAATATTTAATGTTAAGTACTATAATGAAAAATGTAGACTAGATAATATTAGATGTGTAATTTCATTATAAAAATGAGGACTGTAAGTAAACAATGAAAGCTGATGGTGGAAATTAAAAAACAGTAGCAGAAATAAAGAAAAATGTCTTAGAGTGCATCCCTAGCAAACTTCATTCAACTGAGGAAAAAGTCGATGAGCTTGTAGTTAGACCCAATAGAAGTACCCAAGTTGGAGGCCAAAGGAAAATAATGAAAGGGGGGAGGGGTGAAGAGAAGGGAAGAAGAAGGAAGGAAGCCATCCATTTCAATGTTTCCCTTTTACTCCAGTGTCTTGCTGAACATATGAACCCCATCATGATTCTCTGTAACAAGTGACCCAGAAACGGTCTGTCTCCAACTTAGGAGAGCGCAGTCTTCTTTACAGTCGTCTTATGCTGCTGCTGATCAGGAGAATCAGTGAAGACAAACCATCCCCAGAGTAGCCTCTTAGTATGTTCTACCTACAGTCAACCAAGAACAGTTACTCAACATTGCCCAGATTTGAGGACACAAGTCATCTGCATGAGTCAGAAATCTTTCAGATTCAAGTGATAAAGAATCAGGTCACACAGGCTTAAATGCTAAGCAAAGAGCAGGCTTCCAGGGCAGGCCTGACGTGGGCACAGCCGCCAGAGTTCTGCTTCTCTGTTAGTTGTTTTCCTCCCGTTTCTCTTCCCCGCATCAGGAAACGAGTCTACAAATATTTCCTTTACCTTGATCCTGGAGTGAAGGCCCGTTCTCCTCGTCTTCAATCCTAGCTTTCCTGCGGTGGGAACAGACCCGTTTCTGGGTCACTCCCTTGCTTACAGAGAAACGTGGCTCTCACTGCCCAGAGTCCTCTGGTTGTGCAGGAGAAGAGCAGTTTCCCCCAACAAGGGCTGTGAGTCTGGACACACAACACACGTCCTCGGCTGGCAGCAAGTGTCGGGGTGACTGATCAGAGGCTCTCGACTGCAGCCACGCAGGCAAGTTTAGCACCAGACTCTGATCTCAGTGAGGCTCTGTTACCAACGGCCTCCAGGAGACAGACGGAAGGAGGGTCTGGCGCAGAGGTGAGACAGGTGTTCAGAGTTCACCCCACACACAGTCCAGGACCCACCTGGTCAGCGATGGGGCTTCTGCTGCTCCGCCCTGGCCAGCCCTCAGGGGCATGAGCAGAGCCTCTGAGCACGGCTGGACTGAAAGGGTGGGTGTCTCCCAGAGTCACGTTCCCTCACTGGAGCCTCTCCTTCTGCATTGAATCAGCCAGCAGGCTCTCCTGTCCTGGCAAGTGAGGGCCTCTTTTATATTTTCTGTCACTGCTGTCCTCTTAACTCAACTTTAAACACAGAGCCGATGCCCTGCTTGACCATGGCCACAGACGGCTCAGTGAAGGAATGCGCGGTCCCTCAGCCTCCCAGCAGCCTCTTCCAGGGAATCAGTTTTAGTCTTATCGGATCATTATAATGCTTGACATTCCGTACCTGCAGTCTGCGTGGACGCATGAGCCACTGAGAGGTCGCTCTCTGCGGCCAGCCCGGCCACCATTCTTTGCTGCCTGCCGTCCCGCACTCCTGTGCGAGGGCAGATCTGCCTAGTCACCTCGCCAGAGCCCAGCCTTTCAAGGCACCTTCCAGATCAATCAAGAGCAGAAAGCCCGATCACCCTGAGAAGGGTGTGCACTGTGAGGTCTGGCCGAGAGCGCCCGGGTTGGGGGGGGCTGTTGACTGATGTACGTGACCAGGGACCCCAGAAGCTGATCCGCGGAGGCCTTGTTGAGAAGATTAGAACCATGGAGGGGTTCTGGTTTCGAGAGCTGGTCGTCAAGCCTAAGAATGATCTGGGCAGCAGACTCATTGCCCTTGACGACAGTAACAGGTGCTTTAGTCTCACCCACCTCTTCCATTGCGTCCTCCTACCCCACACCGCTGACCCTGGGCAAAGGCCAGTACAAAGGCCAGGTTCTTGCTCTCCCGCACTGTGCAGCCCGCTCACGACGCCCGTGTATCAGTGTGGTGTTGCCGACACATCGGCTGTCCACACAACAACACAAAACCTGGAGCCACTCACGGCTGCTACGCAAGGCCGCGGGCTGTGGCCACCTGCCCCCGGCCCCCGCCCCACGCCAGCCAGACCAGTGGAATGTGCACAGCCAGGACATCAGCAGCGGATTCCAGCCACACGGTGGTCCGTTGGCTTCCAGCCGCAGCCCTCGTCCTGTCTCTACTTGAGAATTTATGGCTTTAATACTTGAATCTGTGGGAAAAGACCCATAAAGTAAAATTTAAGATACGAAAATATGTATTTCCTGGTTCCAACTTCATACATATGCTTTTAATAGCAAGGAAGCCATTCCGTAAGGCCTTCCAGGAACCTTTCTGGCACAGCGGATGGTGTCAGGAGGGTGAGTCACATCACCCACCGCGGCTGAGGCCACTGACCTGAACATCCTCATCCTCCTGGGCTCCTCCCACAGATACACAATGGCCGTGACTTGAAAGGACTTTTCAAGCAGCCATAAATACAAGCCCCTTCCGCAGTGTGGGAACCCAGTCATTTCCTCTTGTCTATACAGAAAGGAATGTAAAGGTCTTGAGAATTCCAGTTGTTTGGAAAGCCTGAGGCAAGTTAGCATTTCAGTAAAGACGGCACCAGTGCACTCACGAGCTGGTTCTCAGGTTAGAGAGAAGCCTCCCTCGAAGTCGACAAGGAAGGAGCAGAATCGCACAAGTGTGTGCAAGGGGCAGTCTCAGTCACATGGACCTAGAACTCAGCACGTTTTATTTCCTCGCCTTTTCCTTATCTAGACGGAGTCCAGCAATCTAACATGATTGAAGTTGCAGCTATTCACTGAAATGTGCGTATGCTTCGTGGAGTGCATCACTGAAGTCCAGTTCTATAAGGAAGTAATTCCTCACACCACTACAGCAAAGACCTACATACAGTTTAAGCCATGACTGCTTTGCAAAGCAGCTGCCGCTGTTGCTTTCTAAGCAATGATGTCTCAGGTGTGCAGCCTTGCTGGAGAAATGTACTTGAGTTCTGTCCATATCTTGGGATATTGGCTTGTGTTGGTTTGCTTTGATGGCTGCAATGCAAAAGCCAGGCTCTCCTACAGCGTCCTGGCTCCCAACCTGCAGCAGACAGAAGAGGGGGTCACTGGTATTTACCGCGGGAGGTGCCAAGAGCTACCTTATCCCTACAGACTCTCGTGAGGGGTGGAGAGAGAAGGAGATGGACGCATTTTGAACCCAACTCTGTTGAGTCATTGAATGGCGGCAACCTTCAAGCTGGGCTCTGTGGGCGGCCGGGCGTAGCAACGGAGTGGGCGGGGGCAGAAGTGGACAGGGGTCACCTGCTGTTTTCAGAAGAGAGTTCACTGGCAGCAGAGAATCCGCAAAGGAGGGGAGCGTCCGAAAGCTGGAGGACTCGCAGGCAGAACAGCCTGGCGGACCCAAGGGCTAGGAAATAAGCAGTGATGGTGAAAGTCTGAATTGTTTAATTGGCAGAAGGACCTGCATTTCCAAGCTAAATGGACATGGGTCTGGTCACCATCTGCTGGGGATGTGTCTCCACCAGAAAGGACCTTGGAAGAAGGAAACTGAACTCATGATATTTACTATCACTTACCTTCAGGGGTCTCTGATATTTTTATCTTACATGATAATCACAAAACCAACGTGAGCGTATATATCTTATATAGGAAAAATGAAAAAGAACTAAGAAAACAGAAACAATCTGGTCTTCCCATGCTAACTCTAGAGTTAACAATTGGACAAAGGGCTGATGATTCCAAAATTGATGCGTTTCTTGGTCTTGACTCTCACTTCTCTCGTTGAGATGAAGGAAATAGGAAGAGCTGACTTCTGGGATAGGAAAAAAAAATCAGCATCTATCACTGTGGAAATGTGCTTGCTGACTCAGAGTGATCTAGAGATACAGCTAACAATCAAATTAAGCGCAATTCTAGACAAACTAACCATACTCGGAAGCAATAAGCATGATATATTTATTTTCCATTTCCTCTCTGTGGCTAGAGTTTCAAAGGATAAAGTCATTACACATCTTGCAGATGTTTGCCTTTTCTGGGGAAATGAGCGTGTGCTGGGTCTGGCAGGAGAATGTTCTAATTAGCAGGACGTATCATTTATATTGATGAAAATAAGGATATAGAAATCAACGCAGCCCCACATTCATATGCAGAGACCTTGCAGGAGTTCAAAGGTGCCTGCTTGTACTGCAAACGAACCAAAGCCCTTTCTGCCTCGGTGGGAAGAAGCTGAGGATACGCTGACTTTTCACTGAAACAGATAGCTCTGTGCCCCGTTAGTGGGCTTATCATATTTCCAGCTGATGGCTGCTGGATCATGCGCGCAGTGGAAAAATGTAAGTTTGCGGTGAGTGAGGGATCAACGACCCTATTGAACCCCCCGCAGATGCCAGTCTCCAGTTTTCTGACTGACTCTTTGGGTTCTGTTGGTGTGGGCTGAAGGCAAGTGGGAAGAAGGTTATTTCTTTTCCGCTGCTGGTCTGTTGGCTACAAGGTGGTGCGTAGAAATGGCTTTTGCAACTCAGGTATCTCCCGGCATCCTGAGGGCCCATCTGTCCATGAGGATCGAGCCCTGATCCCGATCAGTTGGGTGGGGTCAAGTTTTCACAACCACAGGTGCAGTCGCCCTACTTAAATTAGGGTGTGACTGCACACCCGCTGTCATCTTTCTCCTCTGTACCTCCCACACTCAGGCAGGACAGATGTCCATCATCTGGAGTTTACAGCTCGCATCTGCCTGGTTTGCATCTGCACCACATAAGACTTAGATAATGCAGTGACATCTGGCCTAGAGGTGGCCAGTGACCCGCGGGATGGAATCATTGTTGGGGGGTTTCCAGCGGTCACTAATGCGGTCCAGATGACACCAGGCACAAAGTGAAAACAATACCCGCAACACTCTCCACAATGCCGCTGCACAGCATTCAGAGGACAACCCAGGGCCCCCATGTCAGATTCTTAGGAGACAGTGGCGCTTCCCTGGAAAGCAAGGTCTGAAATGCCCCTCACTGCCCCAGGTCACAGAATGCCAGGTCCTGCACATGCAGACTTTGGCGTCAGCAGAGAGAGGGCTGGTGTCTCCATGCACTCAGGAAGTGACACACAGAGAAGGCTCAGCCTCCAGGCCCTGCACTCAGGAGTTAGACCCCCGGCCGGGAGCAAATGTGGAAACATCGTGAATACAGGTTCAGTCCCTGAGGTCAGAAGCCTAAGCCCCTCTGCAGGTCAGACCACAGGCCGCAAGGTCTGGGAGGCCCTCTTTATAGGTCAGAAGGAGAAATGGAGCCAACCTCAAGGGTTCGGGCTTCTTACTGGACTCGGTAAAGGGAAGTGAGAGAGAGAGAGATGGCCACATATCCCGTACAGTGCTCTCTAAGTGGGGCGCATTCACTGTGCCTAATCATCTTCATGAAAATTCTAGTTTAAAATCATTTTAAAAGAGTGGGAGAAAAATCAAACTGTCAACAGAAATGCTGCTGGAAACTTGACTTGCGATGATGGAGCACAGTGGCACTAGCTGATCAGTAGCGCTCCCTTCTCCAGGGCTGAGCTGTACGGGGGGATGCCAGCAGCCACCCCCACCCCGCTCTGAACGGCCCATGCTGGGGTGTCTGCCCCCTCGGCAGACTGGGTCCCTGGCACCTGGGGTGTGGACTATAGGACGAGCTGGTTTCCACAAAGTTCTCAAGGATCCAATTAGGCAAACAGTCAAAACACACATCTCTCTGGGAGCGCGTACATCACTGGAAAAGATGATTTGTTGGCAGAAGGGGTAATGAGAGAAGAGCAAGAAAGAAAGACGGGTGGGGGGAGAGAGAGCTTGTCTGCCAAGAACATCAGTGCAGGTGATTCCTCTTACCACCTGGCAAGCATCTGGGGCACAGGTGATCACTGGGTTGCAGGCTAGAATCGGGTTCAGGGCAACTGTATCCTGTGGGAGGTGTTCTGGCGGGCCTGGTGCAGACGGAGAACACAGACAGTGTGAGTCTCTCCCCAAGTCTTGCCCTCAGCTGTAAGGCTCTCACAGCCCACTCCCGAAGGGAGGGATTCCCCAGGGCCAGATTTCAAGCAACCTTGTTCTGTGGCTTCAGGGCACGTCAAGGTCCTTTGGCATCTTGCCAGGTTGCCCTGGTGCACATGAGCATGTTGCCTTCATGGGCAGGTTAACAGAGCTTCCTGCGGTGTTTTCTGTCAGCGCTTAGTAATTGGTGAAGGAGAGCAAGCAGCCACCAAGCTCTCTTATAACACAGAAAATGTTATTTGTGTTGCTGGAGGAAATCCCCTCCTCAATTCAGAACAACTTTTCTAAGATCACTTGCATGCTGGGTGACTTTTACTGAGACTCCAAACTCTATCAGATTTCACTCGGTTCTGAGTGTGAACTGAGCCCTGTGCACAAAAGTCTTCATTTTAAACATTGTGACTTGTTCTTAGCTCTTCGCCCTAAATGTCCGCAGGGGTCCTTATCCTAGACTTGTATGGGGTCAGTGAAGTGACCATGTGGCCAGGATAGTGGCGTCTTCTGCTTGCTGGGTGCTCAGGATTCACGAATTCTGTGGAACCCACTCAGTCCACAGATGCTCTTCTGCCTTTGAATCTCCAGAACAGAGGTCTCCATTCCATTTACAACCTGAGGTGTCTCAGTGCCTAACTAAATGTAGTGATGAAATTAACTCTATCAAGAGGCATGAGGCCACTGCTTTCCTTGTGTTCCCTGAACAGAACCCAAGTCCTGTGATTCTTATCAAAATGGACTTTATGGTTTCCAAGTTATGTTGATTGAGCTACAATAGTTTACATCTTGGTATCTGTTCTGGGTTTCATAGGTTCAAACTTCTACAAATGTATGCTTTCACAACTTCTCCATCATCAGTGCCCCAACAATCCCTCATGGTGTTCCAGTGGCCCATTCTCTCCCCCAGTACAGTCGCACTCCTCCTGCTCTGATTGCCTCCATTTTGCAGTTTGAGGTTAGATTTTGACGGACCCTTTGTTATGCACCACTGTGTGAGAAAGATACACGTAAGTGAGACCATCCGGTATTTGTCTATCTCCTTTTGACTAACTAATTTAGCATTAGCCTCCCAACTTCATGCATGTTGTTGCAAATGACAACAGTTTGTCCTTTTTGTGGCTGAGTAATATTCCACAGCTCTCCACTTTTCACACCCACTCCTTTGTCCTTACATAGCTGAGCTTTATTCCATAGCTTATTATAAATAAGGTGACATTTCTTTTGAACCTCAAAAAAAAAATCTTCTGATGATTTTTCATTCTTACACATAAGAGAGTGTTCCATGATTACCAGCTAGAAGGTATCAAAACTCGCAGCCATGATCTGAGCTATCTGATTCTTTGTGTTGTCACCAGTGTCTAGGTAAGTGAGGTGCTGCCTGTAACTGGCCCATACTTACTCTTGTACCGCTCGCTGACAACAAGATTTTCTGAAAGGTAAACTCCAGATGTGTCCTTCTTCTCTGTACTCAGCACAGAGACCCAGCAGATGACTAACTCTATAATTTGTGCTCATAAAAAAAGTAATGTTAGCTGAATTGAATTGAGTCATATCAGACTCGGTAGAACTGAATTTGTGTTCTTCATTGATGAAACAGTTAATAACCTTGACCCCTGGCAAACCACACTTAGATGCTATTGATATGCCCCCTTGCACTGAAACCACATGATCACTGAGCTTGGAAAACTATCACTGATGTCTGCTATGAGTGCATCCTCTGAATCTATCCATCATGGCTCTCAGTTTTTAGAGATCAGTAAAGGTAGTGGATCAAATCTTGGCTTCAAAGCCTGAGAAACTTGGGTTAAAATCCTTTCTCCAGGCCCTCCCTGGTGTCACAGAGGGTTAAAGCACAGCACTAAGAAGCTGAAGCCGCTTCCGCATGAGTTCGATCCCAGCCTGCCCCGGAGGTGACCACAGGGAGCGGCAGACCTCTCCTGACCCGCCCGCTGCTCCCCTCAGCAGTGTACTTCATCGATCTGCCTGTTCTGCTCCCCACTCTGTCCCTGGTGAATCCTCTCACCCTCCACATCTCTAGCCTGTATCCCAGTTCTGTATGAATAAATAAATATATCTTTAAAAAAAATTCTTTCTCCGTTGTATAAAACCATTGACAGTTTCATAATGTCTCCAGGCCTCTGTCTTTGAAAGTGTGAAAATAGTTATAATACCACTTATATAGTGGTATTGTGTTATTTCATGGGAGACAATGTCTGACCTATGAGCAAGTCCCCAGTCACAGTATTTCACATCTCTACTTGTTTCTCATCCAACCCAATCTTAGTATCAAACAGACTCGGTGTACTAATGAAAACTTCCGAAGCTTGAACTGATTGATTTATATCTAAGACTTTTCTTCAGTCTTATACAATCATTTTTACAGAAGGTAAAACGTTCTAGCAAAAGTGAAAGTATCTGGCTTTTGATGGAGGTTTTCTGCTACTACTATTGTTACTGCTGCTGTGATATAGAAAGTTACATAGCACGTGTGAAGGAGATATATGGACAGAGCCAGGGCAGGGGGGAGTTACGGGAAAATGAGCTATTCTGTGACTTTCCTGCAGATAGTCATAGAAAAGCATGAAGGAAGACATTCAAAGATCCAGAATAACAGGCCCCTTCTGCTGTAACACCCAGTGAGTATTGGATTGTGCTTTCTTTACATGGGGAGAGAAAATAATCTGATGGCTATATTAGATCAATACCAATATAGTAACTGTTCTCCACTTTCTCCTGGTATTGTAGTTTCACTCACTGACCTCACATCACTGAATGTTTTTATCCTGACTATACTTAAACTATTCAGTGAATAAAACAAGTGCACATTAAAAAAAAAAAACTTTTTCGTTAAATAACTACCTTTTTTGTTGTTTGCTTCACAAGTGACACATTCTTCCAAATTGAATATCTCTTTGTTCAAATGGTGAGCAGACTGGAGTCCTGAATCACTGCCACCAAAAGTTCCCGTGGGAACATTCATCAGTTCAGAATCTGGAATCATCAGTCATGACCTGTGAGATCCTAGAAAGTATTATTTTCTGTAACTAATATTGAATGCCTATAAATTGGCAGGTCCCTTTGAAAATTCAGAAGTTGGGCCCAGGTCAGCTACTAACCTCTGATCCAAAAAAGGCAAGATTTACGGAATCTGTACTGGGGACCATGGCCAGACAGATACTGTCAGGAAGGAAGCAGACACAGAGTCCACTGTATCCACCCTTTACTCTGCACTGTCTGCTGGAGATTGTCTTTATTGGTTGCTGGCCAGAAAACTTTACCTCCTTCCTATACCTGGAAACAAATTCACCCCCCTCATCCTCTGTCTAGAATCATGAGATCTTAATATATCAGTTTTTGAACTTTGCTGATTTTCATGATTGACTCAGTGAGTCAGCTGATAATGTGGCTGACTATCCCTCCATGTGAAAAGCTTACACGTATTTAATGAAAAATCAGTTTCCTAAAATGCATCATGCCCCCACTTAGATGAAAGAGTTTTAATATTAGTAATCGCTGGTGAGATTATGAATGCTAGATTTCTGGTGCCTTTCTTTGACTACATTTTCTGGTCCTATATTGTGCCTAGATTGTTCACAAAGATTAAGATAAACTTGACTTTTAATGTTTTATGAGAGCTGATGAGATGTGTTACAAAATTTTAATCTCTAAAACAGAAAGGAGGAGGAATATGTCCCTGTCACCCTATAGGGAACTCCAGACTTAATAGCAAGTCACTACAGGCATTTTAATTTGCATCAGAAAATAGATTTAGATGCCTAAAACAAACTGATGATCTAGAATAGGGTGCAAATTAGCAATGGTTCTCAGCATGGCTTGACAAGCACCTTCCTCAGAGGTGAAAGTATTAGGTCCACGTGGCCGGAACTAATAACAGCACTTAGACAAACCAGGATAGTAGAAAATGATCGGTCATAACCACCTATTAACTCATACTCTCATGATTACTGTAGTTCTACTTCATTGGGTCTATTTTATTACTCACCGAGTTTTGCTTATCAAAGTTAGCTTTTTGCAATCAGAGATAGGTTATGCACATACATATTCAGTTGAGCATTCTGCATTTTATCACTGGGTTATTCTGTCACAATCGCATCTCCATGTCATTCTGACATTTGATAGTTCTCAATAAATGACCAAAGTAAATGTTCCATTGGTGTTTCTGCCCCATTAATATACTGTATTGATCTAACATTATACAGTAAAGGTCTGTTTCTTCCATTACTAGGTTTTATAAGTCTGGCTGTCCTGTAGATTTGTGATGGATGGATCCAGAGTTGTAAGTATACCTGGTATACTTGATATAACCTGGTATAACTACAACTTACTTGAAGTAGAATTCTGTCTTTACATGCATGTTTCCAGCTCTAGCGTTTTGTTAAAGAAAAGTGTAGTCTGCATTTTAAGACTCCATAGCTACTGAAAAATTACTTAATATGGGACAGAAACTGCTCTGGTCAAAATCAAAGTGGGAGGCCATCAATTCAATACAGTAAGAATAAAAATATACACATATATTTAAAATAGATTACTTCTGTTATACAATAACATAAATTGCTCTTATAAACCAGAACAGAAATAAGTTTCAAAGACAGACAAAACCAGTCTGTAGTGATAAAGATCAGAATAGTGGTTTCCTTCTAGAGCTGAGAAATGCCTAGAAGGAGCCAAGAGAGAGACTTTTGCATCTTACAAAATATTTTCTGTCATGAGTGATGGTTAGTTACATTGGGTGTGTTTGCTTTAGGCTAAAAAATGCAATAATGTAAATAATGTGAAAATGCATTATCTCCGTGCACTTTGCTGTATGTTATAGTAAGACTGAAAAGTCTAGAAGCATTTATGCAGCATCTGGCCACTAGCTTTTCACATTGGAGAAGCAAATACACCTAAGGTGACGTGAAACCAATATAACATCGAAATTTGCCTTTGAGCAATCGCATGAGCTGAGACCATTAAAATGCACACAGGTACTTGCCATCTGTGCCCTCCACCCTGTATCCTGTTTTCTCTTTCTTTTAACCCCCATCGAATAAACTAACAATGAGTCAGCCTGATCACTAGTGACAAAAAGACAAGTAAACTAGAGGAACTGGTGTCAAACTCTCTGCTCACCTTGGCTCTCGGAAGGCTGACAGGTAGCACGCCAGTGGGAATGAAAAGTTGCTAAGATGGGATTTAACTCATTTTACACGTACAAGTTGTTTAGTTTAATTTTTCTGAGGTCCTATCATAAGGCTAAGGTAGTATGGAGTAGATCAGGCAAAGGGAAAATTAAGTATAAATTAAAGCTCTGCCATGCTCCTACCTGTCCAGTTCCCCTCTGTCTGGTGTGCCGTAAACTCAGTGCCAAGATTGCTTCAATTTCCAACGAGCACATTTCTTCCTCCTGATGCATGGAAGTGAGATTCATTGGCCACAGTCACTAGGTGTGGAAACCCACTTACCGTCAGAGACCCAGAAGACCTCAGGCTAATATTGGCCAAATGACTGAGTCAGTGTGGGGTGTGAGGCTGGGCAGAGACAACGAAGTCCTCCAAGCGGAATGGAGTATCCAGCACTCTGCTAGAAGCCCCAGAAGGCACATCCGAGGAAATGAAACAGCAACGTCCGACACTAAAGCAAAAGGCGGGTGGAAATAATGAAAACAAGGTAAGGGTCAGTTTGTTAAAGGCAAACAGTGGGGATGTAGGCAGGTGGGGGAAGAGAAAGGAGCTGGGTGCAGCTGCCGGAGATGCCAGAGATGACGCTGCCTCAGCAACGGACACGGTGAACTGAGCAAGACCTGGGCATCCCACTAGCGACGCAGACAGAGAAAAGAGTAAGGGTCAAGGGCAACTGGGAGAATAATGAAAAAGGTAAAAACTAATGAAAGATACTGAAAGACTCCTAGTCACGTTTGTCCAGGGTTTCTCAGGTGTCGCACTGACATGTGGTCTGTTTGTCACGTGTCTGTCACGTGGTCTGTTCCCCACTAGCAGGGTAGTTACCAGCAGCCCTGCCCTCTAGATGCCAGTAGCGCTTCCACGTCCTTCCAGCAACAACTAAAAATGCCTCTAGACATGCCTGCGTTGTCCAGAATCGCATCCAGGTAGAGGCCCACTGTGCTAAATGGACAGGAATAAAAAGTGAGCAGCAGAATCCACTGACTCAGGTGGTCCCATGCTGCCAAAAGTTATACTAGAGTAAGAGATGTAGGGGCCCTCCTGGGGGCGCAGCGGATCACAGCACAGCACCGAGACGCTAAAGCCACTGCAGCACGAGTTCGATCCCCGCCTGCCCCGGAGGTGACCACAGGGCGCGGCAGACCTCTCCTGGCCCACCCGCTGCTCTCCTCAGCAGTGGACTTCGTCGATCTGCCTGTTCTGCTCCCAATTCTGTCTCTGGTGAAGCCTCTCACCGCCCCTGAACCTCTGGCCTGTACCCCAGTTCTGTATGCACAAATAACTAAATCTTAAAAAGAAAAAAAAAAAGCAAAACAGTGCGTAGATTCCGGATACCTGGCTATTACATTACACCCATACACTGTATACAGCATACTTCATATCCTACATGCTGAATACATAGGTACACATCGCACTCATGCACTACATGTACTACATGCTGTCACGTCAGGATATTAAGGCTAAGGGAGGTGCCCTCCAGGGCAGGGCCTTTGCTTGTTGTGCCTTCAGGGGTGTCTACAGTGGGTGAGCACCAAAAAACATTTGTGGAGTGAATGATAGTTTGTTACCAAATATGTAGAAGGATCTGGACAAATTTTGGACTCTCCCAGGAAGGAATAGTAGATGCAGGAAGGATGTTCAGCGGCACCCCTGTGAAGGTCATGCAAGGTCATTGACATGGAAACCCAAAGGGGTGTCCCCTGTGGAGGCAGAGGTGCTGACTTGCCTCTGGCTCTAGGTAGTGAGAGGAGTGAAACTGTTTCCTTGAGAACACCATCATGCAAGTCAGCCCCACTTGTGGAATTCACACAATCTTTGTACAAACAAACAAACATCAGCCCCCAAAATTAGAACTTTAATTTAAACTAGCTGACATTCTGCATTTGCTTCACAGAAACATGAAACACAGTTTCTAGACTTCCTTCACCAAGGACTCAAGAATTGCCAGAAGTAGATTTAAAACATGACTTGAAAATTCAACAAAACTCAAACCATCAGCAAAGTCACAAGAAGCAACAAGCAGTGGACTTTCCAGACCTATAACAAGAGTGTGTATCTGGTTACAGAAATCAAACTGGGGAAATGAGAGAGAAGAAAAAGGCATTCTAAACTAAAAACAAACATTTAAATATATCGGCCTGATCTCCAGTCCAAAGAGCCCATAGTCAGACTAAATTAAAAAATAAATCAGTCCTCGCCCTCCCTGGTGGCATAATGGGGTAGGACACAGCACTGCCAATGGAGACAGCAGCTTCAGTGCGAGTTCAATCCCCGCCCTGGAGCTGACCCACATGGCGCGGCAGACGGCTCCTGACCCGCCCGCTGCTCCCCTCAGCAGTGGACTTTGTCGATCTGCCTGTTCTGCTCCCCGCTCTGTCTCTGGGGAAGCCTCTCACCGCTCCTGCCCCTCTGGCCTTCACCCCAGTTCTGTATGCATAAATAAATAAATCTTAAAATAAATAAAATCAGCCCATGGATTTTACAACCCAAATCCCATCATAAGGATGCAATCTAGCTGAAAGAAAGATGGTGGAACACGCCACAAACACAAGATGGATAGAACGCAAATCAGTTTAGGACGGGTCAGGAAAAAGTGAAAAAAGCCTTTGGAAACGTGTAATGAAAGACTTGTCAGGATGAAAAAGAAATTGTACAACTAGAATGGGAAATCGAGCCTAGGCTTCTCAGTAATCTAAAGACAAGCAAATAAAAATAGGGAAAAAATAGATTTAAGTCAACTGCAAGTTTCAGCAAATGAACATAGGCTCCGAAAGCCAACAGTTATTAGATGCGCATAATTTTCAAGCAAATATAAAAGGCTTACTTTAATTTATAATTTTCCAAATCATAAAGCAATTTCAACAAGTTTTAAAATAGCAGTAACAAATTAAAATGACCTCTTATAACAATATTTGCAATTTTGAGGCATGTAATAGTTCCATGTAATGTCAATGTTTTATTTATTTCTTTAAGAAGAGTGTGTGTGTGTGTGTGTGTGTGTGTATATATATATATATA
>NW_004567121.1:36062550-36114861 GCF_000260355.1 Condylura cristata
ATTTTATTTTATTTTCCTGTAGAATCATCATTTGGTTATAGTGATTTCCCCATCAGTGAGCCTGGAGTGTCTTTCCCTCTCTGAGGTCACCATCTGAATCCTTTCATGATAGCTTCATATCATTTTAAAGTTTTGCCATTCACATTAAGTTCTGCTTCCATGTCAAGTTGACCTGGGGATCTGTGAAGCAGGGCTCCAACTCCTGTCTCATTTCAGTAAGTCCAGGCAAATGTCCAGCCTCAGTGACTGAATAGCTCCCGACTTTTCCCGACCTGCCGGACTGTGTCCAGTGTCTGTCTCTTGGGTTCTCATTTCTCATCCAATGGACATTGCATCTCAGCGTTACAGGCATTTACAAGACAAGGCATGCAGCTGGGTGTTTCTATCATCCGTCCATTTCCAATCTGTGGTGTTTACACGTGTAAACACTGAGTGAGTTATCATGGGAGAATGATGGTGAGGTCTCGGGGTTGATGCCCTGCAGGCCTGGCCACAGAGCGCACACCAGCCTCTCATGAGCTCGCTGACCATTGCATTTTGGTTCCCCCTTTTAGTCTTGGTTTCTGCATCTGCAAAGCCTGGATACCGAGCAGTCTAGATCCAGACTTTAAGTGTGTTTCAGACACCGGGTGAGTCACCGAGGGTAGCCCTGGGGCACAGGCACTCCGCTGTGTGTCTCCTCCCTGGGCTCCGACGCCAGACTCCACCTCTCCATACACCCTGAGTAGATCTGAGTGACCAGAAGCTACCACACTTCTCCCCTCCCCCAGTGTGTTTGTGTAAAGCAGCTGAAGGAATGTTCAGGAGCCCAATGCTCGACCCACCTGCCCGCCCAAGGGGTGGAAGCCTGGGTGAGCATCAGGGCTCTCCCCACCTCCACACCCTCCCCAACTCCAGCCCAAAGCAGCTGCAGCCGGAGTGCCGCTGGGAGCATTTCCCTCTGTGCGGCCTGGGCGTCCAGCAGCCTGGACCAGGGGCCTGCACAAGGCCTCCTCCCGGGCTGCGTGACTGTTTGCCCTGGCCTCGACCGCGGCCCTGTATTAGCAGCAGAGACATTAGCAAAACATGGGCTGCAGGTTTTTTGTTTTGTTTTTCTTTTTTTTCTTTGCTGTGGAATGTGTCTTCATCCTCAGGATGGGAAGTGGGTTGTTTCTCCTTACATAACTATTTCTTGTCAGAGTCCATTTCTATGTGCAAAGACTCCCTGGGGTCCCTACAGGCTAGGCTGTTTCTGAGAGGAAGCCCCCACGTTTGTAGAGGCCATTTTAACAGCAAGTTCTCTCTCTTTCTCTCTGTCTCTGCCTCTTACTCTCTCTCTCTCTCTCTCTCTCACACACACACACACACACACACACCTGCACAAATGAGAGGAACTGACAAGGTACTGCATCAGTGACATCTTGCAAACCTTTATTTTTTTGCTGATCTGACATGTTGGTTTCCATAGCAACCTGGGGTGGCCTGGATAACACATGAAGTTCATTTTGCAGAGGTCTCCAGAGCCAGGCTGAGCATTTTTTTTTTTTTTTTAAGATTTATTTGTGCATACAGAACTGGGGTACAGGCCAGAGGCTCAGGGGCGGTGAGAGGCTTCACCAGAGACAGAGTGGGGAGCAGAACAGGCAGATCGACGAAGTACACTGCTGAGGGAGCAGTGGGGCGGGTCAGGAGAGATCTGCTGCACCCTGTGGGTCACCTCCGGGCCAGGCCGGAATCAAACTCGTGCAGAAATGGCTTTAGCTTCTCAGTGCTGTGCTTCAGCCCACTGCGCCACCAGGGAGGGCCCAAGCTGAGCATTTTTAATGAAAATTCCCACTTGTCTCCCAAGAGCTGCAGCCACTGGGCTCCTGGAAATGTTGTCACATTGACCTTGGCACGAGACGCACTCCTTTGCCTGGAAGAAAGAAAAGGCCCGAGTTTGGCCTGGAGAATTAGGAATAGAGAGGACGTCTTCACCAAGTCCATGCTAAAGGCTACGGGCTGATGAGGTGAGATTTCCCCAAAGAAAGGCTCATGCTATGCTTTAATGTAGACAAAAGATCGCTGCAAGGGAAACGGGGTGCAAGTGGTGATGCCGGGCGAACTGTCGAGGAAAGTGGTGGACAAAGATGCACCGGCAAGAGCGTCATAGAGACGCAAGTAGCTAACATAAATGACGCATATACTTGTATTTGTTGTACTTCTCCAGAATTCTAGTCCCCAGCACCCAAAAATTCACATATTACACCTTCATGAATTTTTTTTAAGATTTATTTATTTATGCATGCAGAACTGGGGTACAGGTCAAAGGTGCAGGGTGGTGAGGGGCTTCACCACAGACAGAGTGGGGAGCAGAACAGGCAGATCGACGAAGGACACTGCTAGGGGAGCAGCGGGCGGTTCAGGAGAGGTCTGCCGCGCCCTGTGGGTCACCTCTGGACCTGAGATCAGACTTGCACTGAGGCAGCTGCCACTAGCTCACAGTGCTGCTACTGTGCCACCAGGGAGGGCCCCATCTTCTTATAATTTATATTTACCAAAATGTATGAAAGAAAAGTACCTAAAGCAAAAATTATAATATTCTCTAGAGAATCAGTGATAACAATATGAGAATATAAAAGTCACTTGCTGCTCTCCACATGTGTGAAACAGGGTAGGGAGGGATCTCTGGAGTGGGTGTGAGTGGGGAGGGCTGCAATAACTCAGGTTCATAAAGAAGATGAAGTTGGAGGCCAGCCTTAAGGAAAAGGTAGAAGAGGCGGGTATCAGTGTGTCTACACTGGAAACCTGAGCACTGGGAAGGCATGTGGGCTCAGGGGTGCTTCCAGGAAGACCTGTCCCTCAGGTGAGCCTGTGGTGGGGAGGGGGAGGGGCAGGTGGAATGAAGCTGTGAACAGAGTCTTGGAGATAGAGGTAGTTGAAAAGATAAAGAACGAAGTGTAAAAACTTCGACTAAGGAGCTTGTCGGCACAGCACAGGTGAGGGCAGCTAGAAGCCTCTGCCGGCAGGGCAGGACCCGTCAGGAGTTCAGCCATCCCTCCCATGTGTCCTACGAAGGGGGCTAAACAAGCCTGAGTCCAGCAAGGCTGGTTAGGAGGCTTCTAGAAGCAAAGCCAAGACAGCAACTAGGACTAAACCTTGGCAGTCTGCAAAGCCAGTGGGTTTAAGAAGTGCGGGGAGAAGCCAGTTGGTATAAGCGGCTGATGGCTGGTGGTAAATCAGGAGGCAGAAGAAAGAGAGGTTGCCACAGACACTGAGCTTCCTTTTCTGGGGTGTGGATGGGGTCTGGGAGAAGAACACAGAGGCAGGAAGTGAATTGATTGGGCTTCAAAAGCTGAGACTGACTTTCTCAAACTCAGATTGAAGCACTAATAAGTCTGGACTTGAATTATAAATTACATTTATGACCCATCTGGAAGGATCAACCTTGAGCTTAGCCAGACTATTTTTTTTTTTAATAAGAGGAAAGAAAGAGGGCTTGGTTTATCAGGCATTAAAACATCATAAAACTAACAATCAAGCTGGAATGGGAGTTACCCAGGACAGCCAGAGCAGAGAAAATACACAGAAAATGCAGAAGGCAGTGAAGTATTTGCAAACCTTTGGACATGCTGAAATGTGTGGCATGTTCTTGAAATAATGGTAGAACAATTGATTGCCTTTGAAAAATAATGCCAAGTCCCTAATTTCAGGCCAAATATCTCCTTCACAAAAATAAATTCAAAAGAAATTTAATGGGCGTAGCTATCCAAGGGGGTGAAAAAAGTTTTACCAACTATTTCTCCGTAAGTACAACTGTAAAGGAAATCATGAATAAATTAGAATTAAAATCCCTCTGTCTATCAGAGATATCACAAATGAAGTGACAGTGAACTGGATAAAATGCCCAGGGTCTTCTAGGAAGCATTTGGATATCATGTATCAAGATGATACATTTTGATCCATAATTCCTTGGTAACTGTCTGCTAATACTGCCAAAGGACAGCTTTGCAGTGTTCTCCTTAAATACACACATGCAGATAAGCCCAAGGTGTCTGGCAATTCAGATAAACTGTAATGGTTTGATAAAACACGATCATGCAGCCATCAAAAATGAAAAAGCACAGGCATGTTCTAGAATATAGAAAATACGTTTCTGCAGAACACGAGCTTGTCAGCTCCGTGAATGTCGTGTCTCTATCTGTTTTGCTCATCGTCATAACTCTGGAGGCAGGAACCTACCCCTAGCAACCCTCAATAAATCATAGAAAGAATGACTGAAATGGGGGAGACCGGACCCTCCTGGTGGCGCAACAGGTTAAAGAACGGCACTGTGGAGCTGTCCACAGCCCCTGCGGCACAAGGCCAACTCCGGCCAGGGAGTGACCCACGTGGCTCAGCAGACTGCTACCGGCCCTGCCTGGGGCTCCCCCCAGCGCTGGATTCAGTCAGTGTGCCTGTTCTGCTCCCCACTCTGTCTCTGCTGAATCCTCTCACCCCTGTACCCCAGTTCTTGTATGTATAAATAAGTAAATCTTAAAAAAAAAAAAGAAAAGAAAAGAAAAAGAAAGAAATAGGGAAGACCACGCTCTGAAATGCCATGGCTTTGCCCTGGGTGGGCCCCGTGACATGCAAAGGGCTTTTGCAGAGTAATTATCAGTTGAGCTTAAGATAGGAGAGAGCCTTTCAGTGGGCCAAATCTGCTGAAAGAAAGCTAAGGAGAAGGTGGTTCTCCAGTGCTGAGGAAGGTCACCTTCTAACACGTAACATCATTTTTTTTTTTTTAACTTCACTCATTTAAGTAATTAAATTATCTCATCGCTATATTTTCCTCGAATCTGAATTGTGAATTGCAATGCCCTCCGATAGGGTGATTGCAAGGTCAGCAAGGTAAGGAATGCCACGCCTGGCAGGTGTGTGGTGGCCGGGTTCCTCCTGAACCATGAGTCTCAGGTTTTTCAGAGAAGAACTGCTAGCGTAGCTTCCAACATGGTCTTTCCTGTGGTTTTTCTGCAATTATGCCTTAATAGTCTTCAGTTTCTAGCACTGTGTCGGTACCAGGTACTTAGTAATTTCTGGTACAATTAGTGCATGAAGAAGTAAGTAAATACTGACACTACTGAATGTGCCGCTTAACGGGGAATGCAGCTTGCAGTAACCTCAGACGACCACGCGATGGCAGTATACAGAGGCGCGCGCTGAATTTCAGGAATATTCTGGATAATCTGCCCCTTCCCTCTGCAAAGACTCCAGGGAAAACACACAATGGCGATACTGTGCAGACAGAGAGCAAACTGCCAGGAAGTTGCTCACCTCCCTCCTATTTCTCCATGTGGATTAGTGCCTGAGAAACACAGCTTGTGCTTTACAGAGACAGCCCTGCTGAGCTACTCCGCCGACAAAGACCCAGGGGACCTCACTTGGGGACCTTTCTGTGTGCAGACTTTTTTCCAGCCCCTGCTTTAAATTTGCATCTCTGGGTCTGGATAGAGAGGCTGCTTGGTAAAGAAAGTGCAGTCAAATCCTGCCTTTACCCTCACCACAAGTGTGTCTTCTCTCCACCTCTCTGAGCTTCAGTCTTCATGTGCAAATAGAGGGGAGCACCCGTAGCTTGCGGATGTCGCATCCCAGCCAGAGCGCCCCGAGCACGCAGCGGAGTGCGAGTCCCTCCAGAGCACCCGGGCACTGCCCGGCAGGGCTTTCTCTGCAGCCTGGTAACTGGGAGGACCTGGGCGTGGCGCCTGTGGCTGCCTGGCCTGGCACATTCTGTCCCTGCATCCACAGGGCCCTGACTCAGGACTCCTTTGACAGGGTCCCCCAAAGTAACTTTCCCTTTCAGAAACTCCCTCTGTTGTTGAGCACACAGGATTGCTCCTCACCAGACTCTAAAAAAGGGTATGAAATGTCGTTGTCTCTCTGGCTTCCTGTGGTCTCCATAAAATCTCCAGGCAGAGTATTCTGGGCTCATAAAAATGTCCACAGCCCGTTTCTCATCTGCTTTAATGACGTCCCCTAATGGCTGACGTCGACATTGGCAGCTTTTCTCTGGGGAAAGTGTGGTGAGACCAGCTTTCCCCTTCCCCAAAATAGCCGGGGCGGGCGGGGCGCCCGGAGCCAGAAGGCAGGGCTGCGCTTTCTCTTCCCTGGAGGGTTGTGCCTGCCTTGACTGGGGCACTGGGCCTGGGCCTCGTTTCCTGTGACCACAGGTGGAGAGACCCGTCCCTGCCGCAGTCCCTTCGCCCCTTCCCAGGGGCCCAGCGGGCGAGAGAAACCCCCTGGGAGCGCAGGGAGCCCCTGGCATGCGTTCTGGGCGAGGAGGAACGCTTCAGAGGGAGGAAGTCTCATTTAGCTCCAGCTGTTCACTGGCTCCCCTCGACCAGACAAACCTGGGGTACAAATCAGCCTAGGGTGCTTGAGGAAGCAGGGGGCTGGCGGCAGAGGCATCAGAGCCTGGGCCTGGGAGGAGCGTGTCCGCGCTGCAGCCTCTGAAGCTGACCGACTGGCTGGCAGGCCGCCCCTCCGCCGTGCCTTTCTGCCCACCTGTTCTGGGGGGACGCCTGTGCAGCAGCTGCACCCCCATCCCACATGTGTGTGCCCCTCAGCGGGCCCCCAAGTAGGGGGAGGCTTTTTCTTGCTGATATCAGAGTGGAGAATGTTTCGTTTGGGCCCTCTAGGGGCTCACAGGAGAGAGAATAAATATACACAAACGATTTTTTTCTAAGGTAGGATGTGGAGAAAGGGCAAACCAGAGCCGTGGGCCCTCTCTCCTGTGCCGCAGCCGAACAACAGGACCCCCCTCGGGGGAGGGCCCCCCACCATCAGGACCCCCTCGGGGGAGGGCCCCCCACCATCAGGACCCCCGTTGGGCGAGGGCCCCCGTCAGGACCCCTCTTAGGAGAGGGCCCCCCATCAGGACCCCACTCGGGGGAGGGCCCCGTCAGGACCCCACTCGGGGGAGGGCCCCGTCAGGACCCCACTCGGGGGAGGGCCCCGTCAGGACCCCACTTGGGGGAGGGCCCCCCTCAGGACCCCACTCAGGGGACCCCCGTCAGGACCCCACTCTGGGTAGGGCCCCAGTCAGGACCCCACTGGGGGGAGGTCCCCGTCAGGACCCCTCTTAGGAGAGGGCCCCCCACCAGGACCCCTCTTGGGGAAGGGCCCCCGTCACTCCCCTAGCTGCTGCTTGTTCACACACAGACGAGTTTCTGCTGCTGGCCTTAGGCCTTTGCCTGAGTGACTGGGGATGGCGCTTTATCAGAAAGACTAAGGCGAAAGTCTACTCCTCCACTTAGACCTTTGGTGTCCTGACCCTAAAACTAGAGAAAACAGTCACAAAGGGTGTTTTGGTTTTTGGTTTTGTGCCACGTTGTTGAGGGAGGCGGATTCGCTGACCAGTGTGTGTTGTCTCCGTTACCCTGGTCTGTGGGTGGCAGTGCGTGCCCCTCCGGGGGCCTGGCAAGGGGCATCCCATCTGCAGTAGCAAAACAGTGCTGCAGATAATACAGCACACACTGCTCTTCACCCCGTACTGGTAACGACAGGGCCTTTTCCTTCCACACAGCCACTGCTGTCCAGTTCACTCTCTCCCGATAGGAGCGGGGCCCACTGGCTTGCTCTGTGTTGGAGCCTCGCTCCAACACGGTTTGAGGGGACGCTGGGAAGAAGTTTAACCTGCAGGTTGGGGGACTCTTCTCCATTATCTTCCCTGCGTCTCCATTTCCCCCATCCCGATCCGCTCCCTCCCCTCCCCCATCATCTTGCATCTGGGTGGCTAAATCCTGCTCACAGCTGTGCCAATGCCTTCTCCACTCTTTCCATCTGCCTGTTTGTTTTTCTTGGTTTGAGTTTGCAGTCTGCTATTTTGTATAAGCAAAATTATCCTTTCATGTCTTACCCGTTTCGGCGGTTTCTTCTGCTTATTGTAAACTGCGGTATCTGTGTGCTTGTCTCCTAATCAGACTTCCAGCCTCCTAATGGGAAGGGCGAGCAGGCAGGCGGGACGGCAGCGGCCCTCCACAGCCTGACCTCGGGGCCGGCTCCTCGCAGCTTCTCCGGAGCCTTCAGGCCCGTCTCACCGAGCGCCGCTTGCTCGCTGGGGGCAAACCTCTGCACTGTACAGATAATTATAACATGGATTTAGACAAAGCTCCTGGGCACGTTTTTCTCCTACATGAGTCATGAGGACTCTATAAGTAGATACATATCTCCAGTTTTCTGGTTCTAGTGATATTCAAATTAGTGCTTATTTTTAGATGAATTTGGACAGCTGAGTTAAAGGCAGAACAGAGAGGACCGGGATGGGAGTCAGGAGGCGGGGATGGGAGACCCGACGTGGGGAGTCACTCGTGGGGTGTTGGGGCTGAGGGGCCGGGGGTCACGCTGACTCCCTTGATCTCAGCTTCCACGTCAGTTAAATCAGCAGCTAGACTGGAGATCTGTGAGGTGAGCAAGCTGGATCAATCGGCTGATCAGTGAAGCAAGATGTAGCAGGGCTAGAGAGCCAGGAGGCGCTGGCGTGGCCCCAGTGCAGGAGCTCAGAGTCTGCGAGTGATGGAGAGGAGTCCTCGCCAGAGGGTCCTTGCCCCCCACACACTGGTGTGAGGACAAGCACAATGCTCTGTGGTGCTGGCGAATGAACCGCTCCAAGGGCCACATTCGTGAAAGGGCAAAACAGTACATGTAGGCTCCTCCGCCCTGTGGTCTCAGCTTCCGCCACTCCACCCCGCCATTAGAGCCTGCAAGGGGCAGTCATAGGCAGCCAGCAAAGATGATGCCTGTGTTCTAATAAAACTTTATTTATAAAAACGTGGGCCACACTTGTCCCGCAGCTTCCATTGGCTCACCCGATGCAGCTGCAAACACACTTCCTTGACATTACCTTCAGTTTCCTCCCCAATCTCGGATGAGAATGATCAAATCCCTAAGCGGCCTCAGGGTTCGTAGGATGACCCATTTCCTTCACAGCACGGCCAGGTCCCTCCTCTCTCACTCCCCACATGGCGTCCCCTTGGGGCTGCCGTCAAGATGGCACAGTCTCCTGCTTTGTGCCATGTGCCTTGACCTTGTTCTTTTCTCTGCGTCTCCACCCCTCCATCTAGTCGAAGTCCATCCTCTTTGTAGGGCAGCCCGTCCCTCACCTCCTCACAGACGCCTCCCTGGATCTCCCAGACTAGGTCCCAGGCATGTGTCTCCAGTATCTCTGGTCCCCATGTGTCTTGTACAGTCCCCATCACAGTTGTAATCTCTCCTCGAATAGTGTAGTTAGATCTTTCATTCTCTGCTTTCCTGTGAAGCCTCTTGTCTTTGTACCCTGTGCCTCTGGCATTAGCAACTGAGTCTGCAGAAAAAATACCTCAAGTACTGCAGAACAGATGGATATTGGCAGGTGCACCTTTACCGGCTGCAACCTGGGAGCAGGAGTGACAGGTGGCCAGAGATGTTTCACAGAGGCAGTGACTACTGGAGGCGATATCTGGGAGACAAGTAAGGGATGCACAAGATATTCCAAAATAAAAACTATTTTCACCATGCTTCTCCCTGGCCAATCTACAAATATTTGATTCTCTATTATTCTTCTCAGCTGTTCTTTGACTTAAGCCTAGACCATTCACACCTGAGTTTCTGGCTTCCTTGCTCCCATGGTGAGCCTGCCCTGTAATCTACCGACGCGCTCTGTGACAACTCAGGAGCAATCATTACCTGGAAAGCTTCCACCACTCACCCTTCAGCCCTTCCTTCCTCACAGCCCCCCATTATCTCACAGTAGCCTAATTTCTGCATTTTTTTTAAGATTGATTTATTCATACAGAACTGGGATACAGGCCAGAGGTGCAGGGGGTGGTGAGAGGAGTCACCAGAGACAAAGTGGGAAGCAGAAGAGGCTGACTAACAAAGTCCACTGCTGAGGGGAGCAGCAGGCAGGTCAGGAGAGGTCCACCGTGCCATGTGGGTCACCTCCGGGGCAGGGTATCGAACTCACGCTGAAGTGGCTTGAGCTTCTCAGTGCTGTGCTTTAACCCGCTGCGCCACCAGGGAGGGTCAACTGCTGCATTTTTATGCTATTATTAAATCCTTCTACCTTTCCTTCAAACCCATATGTGCTGCTCTGTTTTAAACCATAGCAAAACTATTATTAAGGTATAATTGACATAGAACATTTAGTAATGTCAAATATACAACATAATAATTCAACTTAGACATGTGGACAAGTTCACCACCATAATAGTTGGTGCCCATCATCAAGCACACTAATATTTTTTTCCTTGTGACAAGAATTTTGAAGAGCTGCTCTCTTAGTGACTCCAAATATCCAGACAATGTTATTAGCTAGAGTCACGATCTTATGAGGTATTATTTTGGTTACATCTAACATCACCTAACATATTAAAACATCTATTATTCTGACAGTGCTAATCCGAGTCTCATGGGGCTAACAGGTGGTAAGATAAGGGTACTAGAGCCTTTACACTTCCTTGGGGTTTTCTGCCCACTGTGAGTTCCTGCTTTATGTCAACTATGTTTTGACATTATCAATAGTAATGATTTGTGGACACTGTCATACAAACACAACCAAAATTACTATTCTTTTTTCTAAAGCTTAATTTTGTATCTATTTATATTTATATGTGTCTCATTATGTTACATGCATTTCTAGGTGATTTTTTTAATGTTGTAAACGTTGCCGATTACTAAGCCTAGAAGTATCATCCAATATCAAGACTTTATGGAATGTCTACAGATGACTAGTCCTACTAAGATTACGCTGCTCCTCTTTTCTTAATCCCTACTCCCCATCAGCGGACAGCAACATGGCTTGTTCTCTATCTGTACCAGATCATTTTTATTTGTTCTTTACCTTCCCTCCCCAAGTTATATATACCCAAGCTTCCTACTCGCCGTTTTACTTTCTGAATTTACTCCCCCTTCTCATATCAGCATATGGTTACTGCATGCCAAACTCGTAACCATATTTTCCCTCCCTTGAGTCCACCCCTTTCCCCTGACGTTTCCCCTTTCCCCCTCCCTCCCTGATCTCCAGTCCAACCTACTCTCCGTTTGTTGCCTTCAGACTTTACACCATCCTCCCAACGCTTCCCTTTATGTTCTTCTGGGATGCATTCTGTTTGCTTCCCTTCCCTCACTTCACTGGGATAAATGTGCAGGTGGCTCCCTGAAACCATCACATGAGCTGTAAATGACTACTTCCAAACCCGAAAGTGAAAATATCTTCACTTTCTTACACCCGATACGTCATTTATCCCATGTATCACTTACAGTGCAGTCTACTGCACGTGGCAAATCATCCCCACGAGACCTTCGGTAAAGACCGATTCAGTAGAGGTCCATCATTATCTCAAATGCCAGGAAATCTGGAGGCAGGTGGAACCAGGCTTAGTGCAGGAGCTAAACAATGTTGTCAGCAACTGGGTCCTTCTCTTACTTATTCTCCTTAACCATCTGCACTGTGTTAGCCTTTGGGTCACAAGATGGATGGCATAACCCAAGCATAATAACTTCAGATAACTGAGTGTGTGGCGGGAAGATGGGCTTCTGGGGAAAGGAGACCTTCCTGAACAGTTTTTACAAAAAAATAATAAATAAGTAGCTTTTGAAAATTTTAAATAAATTCAAAATAATGTTTTTTGATCAACAAAAGGATCTTTTCCAAAGCTCCCTAAAGACTCTCTGTTAGAACTCCTTTGCGTCCCACACTCCAGATAATCAATAGCAAGAGACTCTGTTTTACTGACGTTGATTTAAACCAATGCTTGGCACCCACAGCTGTGAGAGGAGACGTCCCTCCTTGGCACAGCCCCACCTGACAAATACCTGAACAACACTGGAGACAGGGCCGCAGGTGCAAGGGAAACAGTGGTTACTGAGTAGGAACCAATAAGTTTGAATGAAATTACTCTGTGTTCTCGCATCCTGTGTTCCTAATGAGAAACCTGAGATATGCTGATTTTCATGCTCGTGACGTGTTCAGCATCTTCTCTGTCTTGTAGTGTTTGAAATTTCATGAGGGTGTATCCGGTGAGCTCCCTCCCCTTCCTCCCTGCCCCTCCTTCCCTGTGGCCTGGATCTTCAACATTACGTTAACAATGGGGTCGATGAGGTGTGAAATGGTACCCTCAACATTTCTAACACTGTAAGCCAATAGTAAATCAACAAATTTTATAAATAACCAATGTGACTTCTTCAAGGATAGTTGTCAAGTCGAAATTTTGACTGACTTCTAACTCGCTTTAGAATTCTTGCTCTTTCTGCACCCTGCTGCCCCCATCATTGGCCACTGTCACCAATGCTGAACCTAGACTCTCCCACACTTCCTCCGAGATCTTCATCAAACTGAATTCACTATATGTGAAGTTGCTGATTAAGTGATGTTTGTGAGGCCAAGGAGAGGCTGGCGCTCTTAACCTCTGCTAACCCACCCTTCCCCTCTAACTCCCACCTGGGGGACAGGTGGGCCCTGCTGATCATCAGAGAGTCAGGAAAGGAAGCAGGAACGTCATTTCTCTCCAAGGACAGGTACCACAGCTGTGTGTCATGGACGGACGCCGGTGACGCCTTCATTTTAGCTTTGTAATCTCAGTGTTGTTAGTGTAGTGGTCATTTGTTTTCACATCTAAGTAATTCAAGAAAAATCGGCAAACAAGACAAAATTGTCTCTATGATCTAAAATCACTCTTCTGTTAGCCCCTAAGTTTTAGGTTAATTTGTTACATAGTCACAGAAACAGAGACTTCAACTAAAGACTTGAATATAATATTGTAAAGACATTTCCCTGACCTGTTACTCCCTGTCTGTTATTTTTTTGTAAGAGAGTCAACAGAGTGAGTTGCCTTCTCTTCTGTGTTTTCCTGGGGGCACACTGAGCTGCATGAGCCGCCCTATTTACAAGTCGAAGCTTCTAGAATGGAACAACCAGAGCTCATTAAAGTCGCTCTCCTCAGTGTCTTAAGCCAGAGGCTGACACCAGGGAGGCCCCATAGGTATTCACGGACTGGAATACACACACCGCTAGACTCCAAAGTCAAGCCGAGAGTGTGTGCTGGCTTACGTGTCTTCCTCTTTCACGGGAAGTTTCCAAGAAATGTCAAATCAGGAAAAATAAAAGTCAGTGGCCTGTCCACACCCCCAGATCCTTCTGTCCCACGACACTGACTCAAGTTCCTTAACAACCAGGAATGATGAGCCCAGGACAGGATGTGCATTGCCCTTAGCCTGGAAACTAAGAAGCCAGGAGGGTGAACCGATGTGCTCCGTTTTTCCTCCCTTGGCTTTTGGGTGAGTGTCAAAACACAGAAGGAGCCCGGACATGGAGCAACACCTTCTCACTCTTCTATGAACATACCTGAAGATAGCCTCTCGCCCAAGCCGCTTGATTCGTGGGGTCTCATGCCTTCAAGAGCTCCCAAGCCCCAGCACGTCCTCAGGATATAAGAAGAGATTTGGCAACAGGCTGAGGTAGGCAGTGCACCTCAAGTTGCCATCATCACAGGTTCTGCTGCAAATGCTCACAGCGGAAGGAAGAACGGGCCGGGAATACCCCCGGAGTGCTCCCTGTCCATCGAGCCCACGTGAGAAGTCACATCACACACGCTGCAGCAGAAACTCAAGGGACAGTAAGAAAAAAGCTGGATAAGCATCTCTTTAGATGACTTCAGGTCCCTGTGAGCACAGCCCGGGAGTGAGCACCCACCTTAGGGCTGCAAGGAGGCTAGAGAGAGTTCAGAACCGCTTCCCGGAAAGGCTGGGCATCTAAATCTTGAGGGGTTAGTAGGAAATGAGCAGGCGAAAGGGAAGTGTCCTTTTCACATAAGGGACGTTATAAAAGACACAAAGTCAGGCAGAGAAGGCACATTTAGGTAAGAGAGAGGAGTCACATTGTGAGGTGTGTGAGCCAGGGAGATGGAAGGAAACAGGTGGACGGAGGCATGGCCTGGAGGACCGGGAAGCAGTATTAGGGGGGCATAGACCAGTGAATTCTAATACGCGACAGGTCATCGGGGTCTCCGAAATGCGGGTTCTGACCCCGTGGACCTGACACCTACATGTTTCCCGGGCGCGGGGTCTGGCTCCTACCCGGGCTCCAGAGACATCGCCATCACCTGGACAGGCCTGCAGACGGACAGTGCAGGCACCACCTCCGCCTTGCTGGCTTCTGCGTTTGCACCAGACCCCGCCACTGGCGTCACCTTCAAGTTCAGAACCCTGATGTGCAACACTGGCCCAAAGCCAGCGTCCCTGGTAGCATGGACTGGGGGCTGTTTGACAGCAACAGGATACCTCCATTAAAGATTCTGAACCGCGGGGTCAGAAAGCTCATTCACCTAGAGGGGAAACGTGGCTGAATGGGTCACACAGCTCGGGACCAGAGGTGAGGTGGGGGTCGGCTGAGAATGGCCCTCCCACAGTCTGATGGTGCCCTCACCCCACCCCGGCGTCTGCCCTTCAATCCCAGATGGTGGCTGCAACTCCAGAACCTGGAGATTTTCTCCCTGGGAGCTCCATTGAGTTTCCATCGCTCTAACCGCAGAGCAGTGAAAAGTGAGGGTCTCTCCAGCCTGACGCGAGGGATTCATTAAATAAAATGGACTTCCTGCCACGTGGGAGGTCTGGGCTGGCACTTGTGCCAGTGAAACAAGGGTTGTGAAGGAATGTGAGTGGCGTGGCCAGTCAGGGCACCACACCCCGGGCATGACTGAAACACGCTGCGGACCTGAGGCCAGTGCTCAGAGGAGGACCAGCACCGGCGCTCGGGTCCCTGCAGACATCACCAGCTCCCAGCAGTGAAGTGGCCTCTCCCCGACCCCCTGAAAAAATAAAATATGCACTCTTGTATAGCATCTGTGAAAGGAGAGTGTTTATTTTTAAACTTGTCCATTGAAAGCCTTATTTTTAAGCATTCACAAATTGGTGGGGGGGACCTTTTTTTTTACTATTATTTTCAAATAAAACTCAAAGAGATCTCTTTAAGTTTTATGAAGACTATGTTTTATGATTTCTTTTATTAATAAGCAGTTAATACCGTCATTGTTTCTTTGCGTAACCGAACGATTACATAAAATGAATATATTTAAGATAACTACATACTCATTTCGTTCCTTTCTTCCTATGAAGTACATTTTCTTTAGAAGCCAAATTTGTGCTTTGGAAAAGGCAGCCGAATCGCCAAAGTTGTAATTTTATGAAACCACAAAAGGCTCTTCGAGAGGGATCCGACTTGAATACATGCTGCAAGGAAATTAATACTCTCGGCTCAAACATCCTCTTTAATCCATCTCCTTCTGCCTCTGGAGAGGGAGAGAAGCAGCAGTTGTCAAACTGACTGAGGGGAAGGGTAGTGTTGAGCAACACGGCCTGGCGAGAGGCCCGCCAGGCCTCGGGGTGCCGCCGCCCTCGCGGGCTCCAAGGCACGGATGCGCTGTCTCATTATCAATTTGCACTCTGATTTCCTAACAGTTCAAGAGGCCTTTTGACAAAAGCCTCCATTTAGAGCTAATAATAACTCTGGATTTTTGCTGAATGTCTCACAGGCTGGGAACAGGCCCATTTGCCTCACATACTACACATTGGCCCTTCCTTCACCCAGCCCAGCGGGGGCCATGGAGCAGACGAGAAAATGCGCTCGCTCTTGAAATCTCTCGTTAGGAGAAAGACTGAAGTTCCTTCACAACGTCCACCTGAGCAGAGGTCACAGCCTTGTTGTCTCTGAATCAGAGCTGCTAAAATTCAGGTGCTCCCTATTTCCTCCCGCACCTGTAATTATAAAACCTAACGGACTGAACTGACCTAATTCCCCGACTTTGATCCATTTAGATGCCACTCTCTTGAGGGGCCGACACCCGACCTGGCTAGCCCTTTCCACTGGAATGTCCGACAGTAAATTCTGGTAATATTTCTCCATGGGATACAGAGAATTATCTTACTTCCCTTGCACTCTCCAAAAATAAAAATGACTATTTCCTAACCACTGCTCTCTCCAACAAGGTTTTCTTCAAGGCAATGCTCCAACATTCCTTTGAGGATTTCTAATGTGGCATGACAGTCCAGTGCTTGTTTGGAACACATAATGAAGGAAAAGAGTAAAGTGTGACATCAGAAAGGGGGCCTTGTGCTGGTAGGGGAGGGAGAGACAACAAGGTGGATTTCCACGACCTTCATGTTCAAACACTTGTAGAATGGTCTCGGATACCTCCTCTTACCTCAGGGATACTTTTGTAAATACCCACATTGTTTTGCCTTTACTAAATCCCACACTCCCAATCTGCTACTAAACTTTTGGAGATGTTTCCTCTGTGTTTACTGTCCTTTGACCTCTCTCAAAGGCTTGTCCAATATGAGAGTGAAGAGGCTCCAGGAGGGAGCAAATTAAACTCAAACGATCAAACAGAAAGGACTCTCACATGGCTCGTTACTTTAGGACTTCTTGGAAAAGGTGTTAAGAACAAGGTTGAAGCGATTGATTGACGTTCAGCTACAGGCGCTATGGAAATGTAGTTGTTTCCAGGTTCTTTAATTCATCATGTGAGCGGAATACAAGTGTGACAACACAGTGGGCATATTTTGTGGAATGCAGAGTTTTCAAGCAGAAAGTGACTTTCTAATATATCCAGTTGGTCTGTACAACCAGAACTAGAACCTTGTTAGAAATCATTTCACAAGCTGGTCATCCAGGTTCTCTCTGGACATTTCCACAATTATATCACTCCCATCCCAAATTTCCTCCTCAACTAATTGTATTAGCAATGAGTCCAAAACCATTGGGCTATTCTAGAGTTGATCTAAATCCCAATGGTGTCATTTCTTTGAGACCAGTCTTACCCTCTAGAGAAGAAAAAGAAATCTATATTTTCTTCTGCAGGATGGTTTCTTGGTTCAAAATGATCAAGTCAATATTTTTCTATGTGTAAATCATCAAATTACTTATACAGTTTGTGAAGTAATAAACTACAACTTTGTCACATATTACAATTGCAGATTTTCTGGAATAGTAACAAAGTGAACTGTTCTTATTCCTTTAGGCAAAAATTCTACTTGTAGCAAGATAAGGGCCTACCTGGCAGGTGCCAAGAAACCCCAGAGGCTGTGAGAATGGAGCAAAGATCGTTTCTTTGATGTGAAAAGAAACTGGCAAGATCTCCCTTGGGTAAGTCGTCCATTTATTTATCCACTTACTAAGTCATCTAGCCATTTTTTTTTCACTAATTAAATAACTATGCAATAATTTACCAGTCTCTCATCAATATTCAATAATTTACTGACTCATTAGCTTGCTCGCTCATTCATTTCACATTTTTTTTTTTCCAACGAATAATGTGTTCTTGAGAGAGCCATTCATTTTTAGAGCCATGGCCAACACTTACCAAGCCATGTTGCTAGGGTTGATATTGAGGAAATGAGAAAGACCTAGCCATTGTCCTTGGGAGGTCATGGTGAAAGACAGAGAAACATATTCCTAACTAGAGGTGGTGTCAAGATTTGTGGGTGCAGAGAGAAAGATGTCACTGGCTGCGTTTGATACCCCGGGAGGCTTTCCAAGGTGTTTGAACTTGTTATCTCAGCAGGTGGAGGACACAGAGGGGAGGGCAGGAAGGGTCAGGTGGGAAACAGTAGGAATGTCTTCCCAGGTGGGGAAGCAGCATTTGCCAGCACAGAGGTCTGCCACTTATAAAAGAAGTGAACAAACAAAGAAACAAATGACCGGTAAAGAATTTGTGAAAATGAGACCGTGGGACTAGTACCCTTTCAAATCACAAATTGTTCAGATGCCCTCTGTGTGACTAACTGCTATGGCCAAAAGGATTTGAATAACTCAGAATGCATAGGCCCCAATCAGCATTCAACTGTTCAGTTTCACAGTTAAATTCATACTCAGATGCTCGTGAATCAGCGTGAGCAGGATGCAGAGGTTCTTTGCTCTGTGTGTTGGGGGGGGGGGGATGGGGGTGTGTGTGTACTCATGTGCACGCTGCTGCCCCCACTGGCCATCATTTTGCTACTGTGAGAATTCTGATTTCCGGGATGGGGAGTGATTGGGATGAGGGGACCCTGGTGTGGGATGCCGCCTTCTCGTGTGACCCCCCATGCCCCTGGATACGTGTGAGCCTCAGTTTCCTCATCTGTAAGATGGGGCCAGGGTACCTACCTCAAAGGGGTGATGTCAGGATTGAAAGTGCTGAGGACAATGAAAACAAATCACACTCAAGTCGTATTCTTACTTCAATATTTTATGTAAAAAATAATAGCACCAAGACTTTTAGTGAAAACTAAAGTTAATCAGCCCTAAAAGCCCCAGCGGTGACACATTTCCTTTCCCAAACTCTTGTGGTTTCCTTGTTCGACTTACGATCACAATGAGAAGCTTTTTTTCGACTGTCGATGCTCTTCCGTGTTTGAGAATCATTTTCCTGTCTTCCTATCATCATATTATCTTTAAAGCTGAAGAAGGATTTGTTAGTCTTCCCTGGCTGTTGGCTTTTTCAGTGTTTCCCATTTGGCAATATTTTCAGGATAAAAACATTAAAAGAGCAACTATGATGCCAGAGATCAAGCATAAGAAGTAGGAATCAAGTCAGACATATCTTTTGTCTATAATTGGAATATTTTTAATATTCAATTCAGATATTTTCAAATATTTGAATATTTTTGAACATTTGGCATCTGTTGCATCTTTGAATATTTTCTGAAACTGAATCTTTATATTTAAACCTAGTGAGGAAAACTGCATGTACATTTATATTGCTCCTGATGTCCTGTTCTTTCCAACGCGGTAAGAATAAATGAACAATAGCAGCAGCTGTATAATGCTGTGTTCTCCTCCCATCTCCCTGGGGTTGAAGTTATTTTATTTTATTATTGTTAATGTAAGTGAAAAATGTTTTCCCACCATTGCTGTTATTTGTGCTGTAATTACCAAGAAGTTCAAGGAATGTAATTCCATTACATTAGCAATGGTCTGTAATTCTAGCTTTTCACTGAATGCCACCCCCACTTAGGCATATTCCATGAGAGAATGATATAATTTGCAAAAATACATGCAGACCCAGTCTTCAACAAGGCCATTTTTGGATTTTCAATTTTATGTCATTTTCTCTAATCTCAAAATAAACATGTTCTTGCTTTTTCTGCAATATACTTCATTATTTTGTTCTCCAAGTGATTTATATTTCTAACATAACTTGGTTAATGGTGTTCTACTACTTTTAACTCTACACTATGCATTAGGAGATGATACCTTCCTAGCCTAGAGCCCTTAATTGAAAGGTGAATCAGAAAATAAATCTCTACTTTCTCCTAAAAACTATCAGGGGAGCTTATCTGTAGCTACCAGCACATCACATGAATTTGGGCTCTGAATTTATACCACCTGTATCCAAGTAGAAGTACATATTAAAGGTGCATCAATGACACAGGCTACCTAGAATTTGCCACCGTGCATAGGTGTTGGGGGTGGGAAGCCTTTGTGATTGCAGCTCGCAATGAAAAATTACAAAAGACAAGAGGGACCCATCCAACATATAACCCATGCAGCAGATACAACCTTAAAGGGGGATGAAGCCTGATCTGAATGACAAGAAATTAAAGATAAACAAGAAACACATTCCATAAGAAAAGAATATATATACAAAACAGACAATCAAAAAAAGCAAGCAGATTTGACAGAGAAGAACAGGACTAGAAATGAAAAGTATTGTCCTTGAAATGAAAAAAGTCATGGGTGGGACAAATGCAATCCAGATTGCTGCATCAGAGAAAGGCAAGTAGTGAAATGAGAAGTAAACGTAATCTGCGCATGATTCACAATCCTAAAATAAGTCAAGTCATCGAACTAAAGAGAGCAATAGGAGGACAGAAGAGAATATCTAATGTGAATCCACTACAAGAATAAAACAAAGGATGGTGAGGAAGCCAAGTGACCCGAGACTGGCTACAGATTTTTCTGAAGTGATGAGGTAAACCATCTCACATTAAAACAGCCCTCAGGGGTGAATACTGAATTAAACACATATGTGCACACATATAGACACATATACAGCAGATCCTCGATTAAAATTATTCTCTTCAAATTGTTTCATGACAACAATGAGAAGAAAGCAACCCCAGCCTACTTTGCATAAAACAATAGCATTTAAGGACCTGCTTTTGTTACATCTTGTTTCCCTTAAAGAATCTGGTGAGACATTCAGTGAAGACATACCGCACACATATAAATACATGTAGACATAACAGAGTCTTCAAATCACACACACACACAGCACAGGTTAGCTGCAATAATATCCATAAAGGACTGAGAACATAGAATGAGGTATATAATAGTTAACTATTCTTATTATTCTCTCTACTACAAAATAATAGACATAGCTTATTACTTTCTGTTTTTGATCTTCTGCTAATGACATTTCATAGTAAGTGGTTTAAGTGAAGAAAGCACTACCCAACTCTGTCATCTGGAGTGTTAGACAACTTACATGCATGAACTTGGAGGAACACAAACATTCAAATCATAGCATCACACAGCAGCTGATCCAAAAGAGACTATAAAAATGATGGCAGGCCCTCCCTGGTGGAGCAGCAGGGTAAAGCACAGCACTGAGAAGCTAAAGCCATTTCAGCATGAGTGCCAGCCTGGCCCGGAGGTGACCCACAGGTCACGGCAGACCTCTCCTGACCCGCCCCCTGCTCCCCTCAGCAATATACTTCGTTGATCTGCCTGTTCAGCTCCCTGTTCTGTCTCTGGTGAATCCTCTCACCCCCTTTCACCTCTAGCCTGTACCCCACGTCTGTATGCATAAATCAATAAATCTTTTAAAAAACGATGGCAATTTTTCAATAAGTAATATATTCTTCTACTATACTAGCAGATGAAGAAAAGAAAAACAAAGTTGCCAAAAAATCAGACACAAAAATACAACATAATAATTAAAGCACACATAAGGCACTCATTAGTCCCAAGCATTCATCTAAATACTTTGCCTTTATGAATCCATTTACTGCACAGACAAGCAAACTTATGAGGGTGTGGGTATTATCCCTGCCTGACATATGCAGAAACTGAGGCATATATGACCTAAGATCAGCAGTTAGTAAGTGAATAGGCCAAACCAAACCTAAACCAACCCCAGAAAGTATGCATATAACCACCTGATTCCAAAGGGGGGAAACGCCACCTCCCTCAAGAGAGAAACACTTTTACAGTCTTTCCACTCAGCAAGAACCTCTGAATGACCCTTTGTGAATCCCCTAAACCCTTAGAAAGCCCGCTGTGGAAGGCGGGTAGCTGAAACTACGCTAGGCCTGGGTCCCGCCTGCAGTGATGGCTCAGGCCCCGGGGCCCGGGCGCCTGGGGGCCACTTCTGGCTGGTCTGAGTTTGCTCTTTACACTCTTGCTTGTGAAACCCTGCCCCTGCCTGAACTCAAATGCCAATATTCACAGCTTGGGCTTGTTTCAGTGCTCCTGAGCTACGCCTTATTTTCAAAGCTTCACAGGTTGCTGAAAGGCAAACATCGCACCTAAGAATCATAGCTTGGCCAAAAGCATCTCTGGCAGAGAAGTGCCTGTCCCATTTTCTTTTGTCTTCTGGTGGAATAAATATCGGTGGCAGGGTACATAGGTCAAGAGCTGTGTGTCGGGAAGCAGTCCCTTCAGTAAACAGCTCAGAGAGAACGACAGAGGTGGAAACAGCACAGTCGATTAAGAGTTTCAGGGCACCAAGAGACTAGGAAGGAAAGAGAGAGTGTTCTTCCCCAGGTGCCAAGGAAGATTTCATGGCTTCCCACCTCAGCAACCCACCGCTGAAGTCCCCACCGCAGCTCCAGCATCCCCGAATAAGGTGGCTTTGAGGGAAGTTGCCCCTGGCTCCCTGAGGTGTATGAATTCGTTCTCCTGTCTGTTTTGAAACACATTAAGGAACATTTGCATTGGTTAAGGCCTGGCTGCCTGCCCTGTTTGGCTTAACCAAAATTCTGAAACAAATTCTGGGGGGTGGGTTATTTTTTCCGATTCCTTAATTAAACAACTGGAAAGCTCCATGCGATTCATTCATCTTTGTGTCTTTTCAAATGACTTTCACTAAAAGGGCCACTCTGTTGAAGTCACCACTTTCCCTTAAATAATATTTCTACTGTGTCCTCTAGCTGTTTATTTTTATAGTTCTGTGTATTTGACCTAAAGCTTTTAACCTTGTGTGTGTGCCCTGAAATGACTTTATTGCAAAAGGGTTTGGCGTATAAATCTAAATAATAAATAATACCCAGTAGTAACAGGAGGAAAAGACATGTCAGAACTGTCTGTTCCCTCCACAAATGTAATGGGCGAATGAAAATATACGGCAGGCTTGTGTAAGTGGGTTCCCCCCGTGAGCAGTGCAGGCCCCGGCACTCCAGAGTAGAACTGAGGTACTGAAAATATTGGCTGAGTAGTCTGTAAAATATACCCAAAGTACGGTTGGTGCTCGGGGCTGCAGACCTAAGAGACTAGCCGGTATGAAGGAAGAGAAATAGGAGGCACAGCTGTGAAGAACACCCTGGCGTCACCTGGAAGGGGGTGGTAGGTGGAGAACCCCACCTTATCACAGAACTTTTGCTGGTCCCATGGTGCTCGTGGCTTCATCACCAACTCCTGCTGCCGTGAAACTGATCAAAAGGTGGCGTGAGGAATGTGGATTAAGGAATATGGAAAATCATCAGCTATGGGCAGAAAGGCCATCTGAGTCCATGTGACTCATTACTGCCCAAGTGTGTTCACCCCGAGGGGTCGCCTAGTGTTTCCTTTTCCTACGTGGGTCCCGTGTTTACAAACACGCTGCCTCCCACTCCGGCTTCTAGCACGGAGGCTGGCGGGCGTGCAGCTAACATGTGTGCTGTGCAGGCCTGGAGAGCCGGCCAGAGAGCAGTGGATTTGGGGCCACCGGTGTCTGAGAAGCCTAAAGGGGGGGAGGGGTGCTCCCCTGGACCGCGTGGACTGGCGGTCACCAGGGTCCATCTGGCACAGGCTTCCCAGGGCCCCGAACCCACCACCCACTGTGTGAGCTCCAGTCCTCCAGCCTTGCAGGTTTTTCCGCCACCTCCTGTGGTCGAAGGTGCTGATGCCCTCTCACGCCCTTGCACAAAAGAGCCCACTGCTGTGAGCCTCCACGAGCCTCAGTAGGAGCTGACCCCCACCCCGCGCACCCCGGGACAGGGTGCCCCTCGCCACCTGTGCTCTGTGCCTCCTGGTGCGAAAGCACTGCCAGGTGCTGAGCATGCTGCCCTGTCTTTGTCGACTCGGGTGGCCACAACAAAATGCCACAGTGGGGCCTCCCTGGTGGCGCGATGGGTTTAAAGCGCAGCACTATGAAGCTGTCGGCAGCCGCTGCAGCACAAGTTCCATCCCCGGCCAGGGAGGGACCCCCAGGGCGCAGCAGACCTGCCTGTCTCCCACGGGGCTCCCCTCAGCAGTGTATGTCAGTCAGTCGGTCTGTTCTGCCCCCCCACTCTGTCTCTGGTGAATCCTCTCACCCCCACACCTCTGGCGTACTCCAGTTCTGTCTGCATAAATAAATAAACTTAAAGAGAAATGCCACAGTGGCATCTGGTCAGTGGCAGTCGAGTATGTTCTCACACATCTGGATGCCTGAGGCCGCGGCCAAGGCCAGGCCGATGTGGTGGCGGGGAGAGCCCCTGCCTGGCCAGCAGCCCACAGCTGCCTCCCTGTCCTCTCCTCACACAACTCTGCTTGCACAATCCTGGTTCTCCTCTCCCGGCTCCGGCAAGGCCTGGTGCACACCATCACTTTCAGGGAGTCCAGGCTTCTACCTGTGATGAGGGGGACGCGATTTAACCCTCAACGTAAGCAATGTCATGAACCCATGTGGTGGCTCTCTCACCTCTTCCCTAATAACTCTTCTCAGCAAGCACAGGCATTTCTAGTCCATTTGATCCAGTGCGTGAAAAAAGAAGGGAAAACATCAGAGTCACCAGCGTTATCAGACTCAAAACATGAGTCATCACCGTAGGGAAATAAAAGAAAAAACAGCCTCGAATTAGTTGCATTTTCATTCATTTCCTGGGGTTTTATTTTCAGTAATTTGCTAGAGCCAATGGGGGTGAGGGGAGCTTATTCCCACATTCACCTGAGAAGCTTCGGAGCTCGAGTGGTGAGACCTGACGCTCGCATCGCCTCACGCGGCCCTGTTGGGGCGGGTATCTGCTTTCACATGACGCGGCTTGCGACAGGGAACCGCAGACTCAGTGTGAGCTACAGGCTCGGCGTGAGCCACATCCACACGGCGGACAAGAGGGGGCCGGCGTGTGAGCCCAAAGGCTGACACCCGCACGACTGCCCCACCCAAGGGAACCTGGAGGCAGCCAGCGATGCAGCCGCCGTTGGGCCTCACCAGACATCAAACATGGCTCCCAGGGCCGGTCAACAGCTCCCGGAGACGGGGCCGCCCGAGCTCCCTCGCAGCAGCTCTGGTCAGCCCCAGCCCCACTGTACACTGGGCGTGGGCAGGGTTGCCCGGTGACGGCGCTGCACGCAGCCATTTTGTTTTGCTGCTCTTCTCCCTCGGTAAGAAAACCTGAGAAGTTATCACCGTTCGCTGCGCAAGTGTAAAGATCAAAACATTAACACTAGCTCTTTCACTTCGAACTACATTTGTTTTCTGAAATTTCGTAAAGGAATGAAGCCAACGTCCAGGGCCCCAAAAGGTCGCGCTGGGCCTTCTCGGCTGCACCTGAGCTGCTCCGGCCGCGGAGGGTGATGTCCGGCCCAGGCCCAAGGGCCCAGGTCAGGGCCGCAGCGTCGCCCAGGGCCCCTCGGCAGTGGCCATCCTGGCTTCCGTCTAGGTCTGAAATACACAAAGGGCTGATGTGCTGGCCGTGCGGGCCGCGGAGAACTTGCTTCTGTTCACTTGCTAATGTTTTTAAGCCTGAGCTGAGTGAAAGACACCGCTGGTTTGGAGAATAATTGTAACCACCTTAGTCAAGGTGAACCTAAGCCCCGATCTCGTATTGACTCAGTGAAGACCTGCAGGAGATGGGGTGTAAAGAGCTGCTCCACGCCTGTGTTGATTTCTACCAGAGAGACTCCCCTCAGAGACACACCTGGACTCAGGTGACTCCTGGACTCAGTCAGTCCTCCACGAATGAAGTCTCAGCCACGGTCACCAGAAGTCCATGGTGGTGCTCAGCATGTTGACCATGGACGTGGCCTCATAGCACAGTCCACTTCTACCAGCTTTAGACGAGAAATTCATGTGGCCAGAGCTTCCCCAACACGTGCCTTTCCCCAAGCCGCCCCTCTGCTGAACCTTCTCCTCCTCCAGCTCACCTCTCACCCTGCTTCCCACCCATTGCCCAAGGCTCAGCTCAGTTTGCGTCTTGGCCTCCTGATCAGATCTCACCATGACGGATACTGCGAAGACCCACAATTTGCCATTTGCAAACTGGAGATTTGGTGCAGCTGAAAAGCCGGAGCGCTTTTGGTGCAGCTGAAAAGCCGAAAAGCCGGAGCGCTTTTGGTGCAGCTGAAAAGCCGAAAGCCAGGGGGCGAGACGCCTGCCCTGGGCTCAAGGCCAGAGAACCGAACCAGGACGCCCAGGCAGAAGGGTGGAGCCCCGCTCGGCCCTTCCTCGGGCCCTGATCTTCCCCGTCTCCCTGGACTGGACCTGCTCACCTTCCTGGGGTGGGGTGGGGGGTGGGGTGGGGATGGGGGATCTGCTTCACTCATGTTCAATATCAGTCTTATGCAGAAACACTGTGCAGACACATTCAGACGTGTGGTTTAAACAGAGACCTGAGCATCGAGTCAAGCTGACACATGAAATGAGTCCTCCCCAGGACTGCTCACACACAGTAGATCCCACAGAAGCTGAACAGGCCGGCCCTCCCTGGTGGCGCAACAGTTACTAGGACGTAGCAGAGCAAACGAGCACAGTCACTTTGGCACGAGTTCGACCCCGCCCCGGAGGTGACCACATGGCGCGGCAGACCTCTCCTGACCCGCCCGCTGCTCCCCTCAGCAGTGGACTTCGTCTATCTGCCTGTTCTGCTCCCCACTCTGTCTCTGGTGAATCCTCTCACCGCCCCGCCCCTCTGGCCTGTCCCCCAGTTCTTTGTGCGCAAATAAATAAATGAAATTAAAAAGTTGAGCAAGTCAAACAGGGCTTCTGCTTCGTAATCCGTTGTCTTTATATGTACTGCATGTAAATATACACATGTGCTTGTGTTCCTCCACCACAGATGTTCAAGCCCCCACATGGCGCTGTAGTTGAATACTGTCGCAGTGAGAACCTGACTTGCTTCTTAAAGAATAATGGACACGTGAGCAGGCAGGGCTGGCTGGGCGCAGGCCGGGGCAGGGCAGGGCAGGGCAGCCACCCAGGGGCCCAGCCCCGGCCGCGCACCGCCTGCTCTGCAGGAGCATCCTCCCCACGCCGCCTCTTTAAGACGCCGTTAATGAAAGCCAGGAGCTTAGCTCTGTTTGCTGCAAATGTCGCCTGTGTAAGGGGCAGTGGAGGGTGGCTGGGAAATACAGCAAAAGGCTTTGAAAGAACCAAGGAAGCTCTGCGAGCAGTCACATCCCTCGAGAAGTGAAAACTCATGTGCTTCACCCGCCAGAGCCAGGAAAGCTAATTCCTGCAAATGGCCGCCACATGTTCCCCAGGGCTGAGGCGGCATTCCTGCTGTAAACATGTGGCCCGTCAGCCCGGACTGTTCGACCTGCAGCGCTGGGCTTCCGGACCTCCCTGGGCCGGCGAGCAGATGGGCCTGGCCTGGCAGGCCGTACAGCCAGCGGGCCGCGGGCTGCTGGCAGCAGGAAGCCCGGGCCTGGGCCCCTGTGACAACAGCCGCCACGGCCGCAGCACTCTGCCCCTTCATCCTGCCGCACGCATGCCGCGGCCTTACCCACCGGGAGGACCCACAACAGATGGCCCGTGTCCGGCGCAGACGCCCACCCGCAGCGGCCACAGCCGCCTCCGCGGCTGTCCAGCGACGTTCTCCCCACTGGCTGCGGAAGCCTGGCCCCCTCCTTTTTCATAGTAAACCCCCCTTCTGGCTCAAATACCCCTGAGCCTACCACCACCTTGCCAGCTGCTTCCCTCACACACTCTCAGTAATTCTCTCTTCTTCTGTGGAAAAACTCAGGGAGAGTTAGTTTTCAGAAGTTCTGTTGTTTCTCTGGGACCCTCAAGTTTGCCTCCTTGGACAAGAAAAACTTCATTGTGTGATAAGAAAAGAAAAAAATCGTGGGGTCGAAACAAAAGGGAAGAGCTCACAGGACTGTGGTGATAGAAGGCGGGGGCCTGGTGGTGGGGACCCCCCACCCCCGCAGCTATGTCACAATGGCTGGCCCGAGACAAATCCAGCAGTGACAGGATTTTGGTCACCCAGGGCTTCTGGAAATCCCAGGCAGGCCGCTTCCTCCCATCACGTGGGCTCGGGCCTGGGATCCGACTCCTCTCACATCCTCAGGAATGCAAGCGCTTGTCCTCCCAAGGACCCCCGGACACATGGCCCATGGCTAATGTCCTCTGGGGACGGCGTGGGAACACCCTGGGCCTTACAGGAAGGAAGGAGGTTCAAGGAAGGCGTGACCCGCGGCTATTTTCAGCCCTGGTCCTCTCCGTTCAAGCAGAGGTCACATTTCTTTCTTGAAGGCAGAGGACACTCAACCCTGCCGTGGGTTTCAAGGAAAGAATCCCAGCCTGGGGTTTGGGAACAGCCGCCTTTCCCCCGCCACTCCCCCAACATTTATGTCCGAGAGTGAGCCCCTTCCCCGCCTGGAAACTTGACCTTTTCATCTTTAAAATTTATCTATTCAGAAATTCTTGAGAACCTACCACATGCCAGGTTCTGGGTGGTTCCAGGTGCTGAAGGTAAGAGTAGTAAAGAGAGTCCCTGCTCACAGGAGGTCTTTACTGCAGGGGCTGAAACAAACGGCCAGTGACACCTCTAAGGGGGGTGAACAAGGTGGGGAGGGGGGAAGAGCAGCTGTTGTCCATCAGCTTGGGGGTGGGGTAGGACTGTGCAGATGTGGAAGAGGCAACAGACGGTAGAAAGGAGGTTTGGAGGCAGGAGCCCGGGAGCCCGGGAGCCCGGAGAGCCCAAGGAAGCACGCTGGAGGTCCGGGCTCCCACAGCGGGGGTTGTTACTTCAAGGCACAGAAAGCAGGTCAGAGGGGCCGGAGGCATCAACCAGGAAGGTGTCGCTGAGGGCCTGATCAGGGAGTTACTGCCCTTCCAGTGAGATGAAGAGAGAGCCGGGGGGTCTCGGGGACGGACAAGAAAGACTGCAGGGTTGGAGCAGAGCGAGAAAAATCAAGGATGTCAGAGTCTACATATTTGACAGGATGTGTTCATGGAACAAACATGGTGTTGGAGAGGAAGAACAGAGTTCATTTGAACTGCAGTTTTGGTTCTGAGCGACTGGAAAAATATCTGAATTTACTGGAATACGAGATGGGGGAAACGCCACTTAGCAAACACGGGGAAGTTCAGCCTGGGACATGCCCCTTTGAACATCCCCATGGACAGGTCCCAGTGGACTGTGGGAGAGATAGCTGGGAGGGACGAAGGGAGGGGCCCGAGGGTGACATCAGCTGGGTGTCCTGGGGCAGGCGGACGTCAGCAGCTGGGAGTCACAGCTGGGCCACAAAAGGCAGAAACAGCTTGAGGGGCTACTTCCCCAGTCCTCCCAACCTTCACACATACCGAAGCAAATGCGTGAGCGAGGTCAGTGGAGGCTCTCATGACTCAGGGCCCAGCGGGCACGTCGACCGGGAACTTGATAAAAACACAGGTGGTTGGCACCCCAGATTTCTTGAATCAGAAACCTGGGGGAACCGGGGCGGTCAAGGGGCACACAGTCACGCCTCCAGTGGATTATAACCAGTTTGCTTTAATACCCTCGGACACCAGGGACAGGAAGTCAGGAAACTGTAAAGTGGGAGAATTGGTAAACTGATTCCTCGGTGCCTGCTTGCAGGAAGGAAGACTGTCAAGTGTGTGCATGTTTCTCTTGACTCACATTTCAGATCTGCACTCTGCCTTTGCCTCACCTGATCCAGCAGTCAACGGTAGGAGACACCTTTAGTGTCTGAGGTGAGGACCAGTGGAAGTGCCTTGAAGCACTGTCCTGGGAACGATAGAAGGATCTCACCTTCTGGAAGTCCTGTAAGGAACTAATGTGTCTGCCCCAAATCTGTATGCCCAGAAGCATTAAGAAGTTCAGCTTTAATTCCTAAGTTGTAAACCTGGTAGGCTAGTCTGATGACTCCCATAGAAAGTGCTATAAATCAATTAGACAGTTCATTCACAATCCACTATTATTTGACTGTAGTAAATAGTGCTGCAATAAACTTGGGATTGCAAGTTTCCTTTCAAATTAATGTTGCTGATTTTTTGGGTAGATACCTAGGAATGGAATCAGTGGGCCAGATGACAGATCTATTTCTGAATGTTTTGAGAGAGACACCTCGATACTGCTTTCCGTGAAGGCTGTACCTGTTGGCATTTCCACTTGTGGTGGGGTCCCCTTTCCCACACCCTCACCAGCACTTGCTGTTCTGTGCCTTTTCAGTATGGGCCACTCTCCAAGTGGGACGTGGGGTCTCACTGTGCTCTTGACTTGCATTTCCCTAATAAGCGACAGTGAAATTTTGTATGTTCCCGCTGCGGCCTGGGTGTGTTTTTGGAGAAGTGTCGGTTAGCTCTTCTGCCTATTTCCTGATTGATTGATTTGTTTTGGTTTCTTTTATTGAAGAGTTTTATGAATTCTTTGTAGATCTTTGATATCTATGACCTCGCATTAACGCTTCAATATCACTGGATCTGTAGTGACGTTCCCTTTTTCACTTATAACTTTGATGATTTAATGCTTTCTATCTTAAATTATTTTTAGTTTTGTTTTATTGACATAACCTTGTGTTAGAACAGAACATGAATGGCAGCTATTCATTGCTGAGCAATGACATGTGCACTGACTATATAAGTTCAGCACTTCAATTTAGCCTTTTATTATATTTCCCCCTTTTCTCCAGCTTGTCCACCCTTTCCCCCCTTATTTTTTCTTGATAAGTCTTGGGAGATGATGTTCAGCTTACTACTATCTTTTTCAAATATCAAAGCTCATTGATATATTCTTTCCAACCAGATTTCCATAAGAGAATTACTTCCTGGAGAAAATGACTTAAGTGACTTATTTTCTGTGTCTTAATACATAGTAACATTCTAGATGACCAGGAAAGAAGTTAATTCATTACATACAGTGGATGCCTCAGAATGGGTCTCATGAAATTAAGGTCCATGGACAAGCAATTGATTTGTAAATAAAGATTTATTGGAATGCAGCCATGTTCATTCACACACATCTTGTTTATGAAGGCTTCCCTACTGTTCCCCAATGCAAGAACAGAGCTGCATAATTGTAACGGAAGTCAGCAGCTGGATAACTAGTAAAGCCTAAAATATTTACTGTTTGTTCACCTCCAATACATTTGCTGACTTCAGCAATAGGGAAACCAGACAGAGGAGGATTGTGATGGGCTGCTTGTTTTCAACCTCAGTGATTTCTGCTTTTACATTTATTATTTCCTCTCTTCTACTCTCTTTGGGCTTCTGTTGATGTTCTTTAAATGCCTTTTTAGGAGCTTCATTGAGATACAATTAACATATCATACAATTGCCCTGAATGTACAAATAAAGACTGAGTCTAGTCAGAGTTTTATACCTAGTATCACTATCGACTGAGGCACATTCAGTACCCCCACAAGCAGAAGTACGGCACTGTCGTTTTTCATCTCTCATTCTCCCTCCGCCAACCACAGAACTACTTCTGTCTCTATATAGCCACCTCAGCTACCCACCTCCCCTGAGTGGAATCTACAATCCGGTTATGTGTGAGTGAGTTGTACGTCTTTCACTTCCCATGTTTTCAAGGCTCATCCAGGTTGTGGCATGTATCTGAACTGCATTTCCTGTTACTTCTGAAAAATATTACATTGGCGAGATACCCACATTTTATGTATCCATTCACCCCTTGACAGGCATTTGGATTCCTTCCAATTTCTTGACTATTACAAATAAAATTGCTATGAATACTCATGAATAAGTTTTTCTCTGGGCATATGTTTTCATTTCTCAGGGAAAAAATACCCTAGTCTAGATGATAAATTGATTTGATAAATACTTAGATTTATGTGATAAACTGATGTAGAAGGGATTGCCAAGCTGTTTCCATGATGCTGTGCCATTTTCCATTTACCAGAGTGTGTAAGGGCTCCGCTCTCTCCATCTCCTCACTGCATTCTCAATTATCTGTCATTGCTATATATGATTAAGTCAGCGATTATTAGCAATTATTTTTCCCACTGTGCACACTTACTAAAATATACTTTCCCTCTCAGTATCACTTTAGCTGCATCATCATGGCCTTTGTTTCTACAGTTTTGCTTAATTAAAATATTCTTGAATTTTCCTTATGATTTTCCTTCGACTCTGTTTTCTAGATGTTATCTTTATTTCCAAATTTATTGTGAAAAGAAAAATTCTTTTTATGATCAAATACTGAAATGTATTGAGATACCCTAATGCTTAATATTTACACATGTTAGAAGAATACCCATCAGACACTTACAGTATATGTGTTTGGTATTTGTGCTTTCAGAAAATTAATCATATCACTCAGATATTTTGTTAATGTATTCTTACTGATTTTCTATGCTTTTTCTATCATTTACATGGAGGAATGTTAAACTTTCCCACTCTATGATGTTTGGCTATTTGTCAAAAAGTTTTGCCCATTTTGTCTCATATAGTAATATTTTCATTGCCTATAAATAACATAGTTTTTATTTTTAAATATGCATGATCATTTGAAGTCATCATTCTAAATACTAAGACTTCTTTTAACCCTAAATACTTTTGAACATAGAATATATATATATATATATGATTTTCATAATTACATACATAATAAGTGTTTCCTTTCACATACAACGTTATATCTTTTCATAGATGTCTATAAAGCATCTGCAAATTCCATGTGTTCCTATAATCTTTCTCTTTTCATTATGTATTTCACTCATATTTGGCCTTTCATTCAGCTATATAATTTTTAACTTTACATACTTAGCCTACCTTTCTTCCTTTTGAATAATCATTATTATTATAGTTCCCTCTGTTAATATTGTTAGGCAACAATTAACTATTGGTGCAATTAAAATATATTACAGTATTTTGGGCCCTCCCTGGTGGCGCAGCGGGTTAAAGCACTGCACTGAGAAGCTAAAGCCACTTCCGCTTGAGTTCGATTCCCGCCTGCCCCGGAGGTGACCACATGGCGCGGCAGACCTCTCCTGACCCGCCCGCTGCTCCTCTCAGCAGTGGACTTCATCGATCTGCCTGTTCTGCTCCCCACTCTGAGACTGGTGAAGCCTCTCACCGCCCCTGAGCCTCTGGCCTGTACCCCAGTTCTGCATGTACAAATAAGTAAATATATATTACAGTATTTAATAAAAGGACTTCTTAAAATGCAGTAGACAGGGTTCAAGGAAGCCAAAGGAACTAGTAGGTATGGGCTATTTTTAATCCCTAATCCTGAAGGAATGAGAAAAAAGAGCAGTCAGGGATGTAGAGAGGGCTGTCTGATAGAAGCTAGACTCGCAAACAGGCAGCCAGCCCACTGTGAACACACAGGAAGGCAGTTGGGGAAATAAAGATCCCACCTCACATCCAGACACAACCTCCTCCGCCTCCTTCCTTCTGCTTTCACTGGTTTTCCTCTCTGCCTGAATCCAGTCAGGAGCTAGAAGACAAGGCTGCCCATGGACACTGCCCACAGACATTTCCCCGGGCACCAGCAAGGGGACTAAAGTAAAAGCTGTCGTGGGTCCCTGGTAGCCCAGGGTTAATCCCCGGGTTTGATCCCAGGCCGCAGAGGTGACCCCCATGCACAGCAAACTGCTCCTGTCTCACCTGCTGCTCCCTCAGCAGTGCATTTCAGTCAGTCCCCTTACTCTGCTCCCTACTCTCTCTGGTGAATCCGCTAAGCCACTTCCCCTCCCCCACACACACCTCTGGGCTACCCCCCAGTTTCTTCCACACATAAGTAAAGGCAAAACTGTCTAAACAAGAGTTCTGCATCATTTCCACTAAACGCTGGAATTACCCTTGGCTGTATGATAGGCATGTTCCACTGACCTCCACAGAGGCTAGTGAAGACCTTCTCTCCTGAAGAATGTAAGGTCCTTAAAAGATACCAGTTGCACTTACTTCTCTTCAAACTTAGGTTTCATGTTTTGTATTTTAATACTCTTTTTTAAACCAACTAAGCATACTATTAGTGTCATATGCATCAGTATCTACTTAGTTTAACCCAATAATTTACGACTCTGTTCCGCCTTCCATTTTCCATCGCGGGCTTCCAGGTTAGTGATAATTTGCTTGAAATATATCCCCTTAAAATGGATGGCACTGGTTACAAAGTTTGTGAGCATAATTTTTGGAAAATATTTGTTTTCACCTTCATTATTGAAATATTTTCAGTGGCTATAGAGCTCTCTAACTGTTCTCTCTCACGAGGGACATGTCTTTTTATCACTGGTTAACTTTATTCAGGTTTTATGTTTGTTTTGTGCCTCATGATATTAGAGGCGTGGATTTCTTTCTGTTTAACCCAAGTCATACTCGGCTTCTGTCTGTGGGTTGATGTTTCCAGGGGTTCTGGAAAATGTCCAGTTTCTCTTCAAATGCTATCTCTTCTCCATTCTCTCTGTTTCTGGGATTCTGCTCAGACTTACAGTAAACCCTCTAGCTCCATGTTTATTTTCTCTTCTCCATATTTTGCATCTTTTTACATGTTTCATTGTCTAAAATTTCCCATTTTTCAATTCCCTTTACTTACTATAGCAAATCTACATTTGTTTTATAAAATAAGCTCATTGTACTTTTCCTTTCAGGATATTCTAATTGGGAAAACTTTAGAGTTACTCTTTGTAGTTTGCTTTTCCCAGAAGCTATTTCAAAAGTTTATCTGTTAGTCTGCTTTTAAATCAAGGAATCACATTTGCCACTGTGGCTGCTTCGGGGGAGTGTAACATTTATTGTCTTCACAGATTTTCTTTTACTAAGTACAAGATAAAGCCACCATGTTCACCTTTCCAATACGATCTCTAATTGATCCTCAATTATCAGCCACAACAAGTGGTAGGTAGGCGCCAGGGTAAGTTGACTTCAACCAAATATTCTGACCACTTCTGATGCACGGCATCTGTCTAGCAAAGCAGCTCTTTGAACTTAACTAAAAATTACCCTGGCTAGGGTAAGAAAGACAAACTTTGCAGTGAATCAATACATGTTTATAAGAATGCGAGAGTCATTTCATGTACATAAACCCACATGATGATCCTAAACTAAAGACACATTTAATAGCAAGGAAGAGTGCTTTCAAAGGTTGGTTAATCTCACCAAACATCCAGCGTGAATTAGCCACTTTAGAAACCAAATTAAATTGTTCATCATCTACTCTAAAGTTAAAGAAATCTTTCCAGTTTGTGAATAATATAACAAAGGTTCAAATAATTCAGATGCTTTACCCAGGATTACAAAGCAAATATGTGTCAGATCTGAATTTAGAATTCAGCGTTAAAACAAAGTATTGTTTACTATTCCAAAGTTATAGTTATAACTCCAGAAGAGAAATAGAATAAGGTGAAGCTTAAGAACCACTTAAACAAGAATGGAGTGACCGGAAGATAAAAATACTGGCGAATGGAGGCAATACCCCTGTTTGGAAAATTCATCATATTGGCTGTGAATGTGGCAGGTAGTTAACCGATGATGGAAACCATGGGTCTCCATCTTGAAGCTGAATATGGGGTACAGAGGTAGGTATTTGGGGGACCAGCCAGGCAGAGGAAGGCATTTGTGCATGGACAGGTGGGCAAGGGTCTGCTACTTCCCCGACAGGTTGATGTGGACTTACCTGAGCTGGGAGGTGCAGTCCCCACCACCTCATGGCTGTCTTCACCTCCTCCCAAATCGCAGACAAGCTTAAGTCATCTGGCTGTCTTTTTCTGCTAATGGGTGTGAACTTCATGTGGATTGTCTCTCTTATTCAGCCTAAAGCTGAGTAAGCTCTCAGTATGTGGGACTGAATGAAGGAGAAGTGAGTTTAAGCACATCAGGAAGGTTTTTTCTATACAAGATTAGAAAAGAAACCTTTGAACTTTGAAGACCATGGGGTATCTCTCACCCTACTCGATTTGCTCGCACAGACAACGGCCAAGGATTGGGTGTGGCTGTGTTACAAGAGTTTTGTTGATCACCACTGAAATCTGAACTTCATCAAATATTTATGTTTCATAAAATATGGCTGTTATTATTTTTGATATTTTCAGCCTTTTAAGATATAAAAGCATTCCTAGCCCTGGCCAGTTTGCCAGTGCCTGAGTTAAAGCAACAAAGCCTGTAGACACCACCCCCATTGAAAACATTCTTAGGTTTCAGTCTGAATGCAAGCCAATATGCCACCTTCCCCAAAAAAGGGGGCTATTTCACAAAATAAGAATCCACAGAAAAGCTAAATGATTATGAAGTGAAGGAGGTTGATCTACTGGCGGAATTAAGACATCTGTTTCCAAAGTCTAGGGGAAGACACATTTTGTTGGATGATAAAAGTCTTTTGTTTGGCATTTTCTGTCTTCAGAAGTACTTTATTTGGGCGATTTTTGTTTTTATGGTCGCTGCTGTTTGTGGGTTTTGCTTTGCTTTCTGTATGGTGTTATTGTCAAAGCTAAGGAATTTCACGAATCCAGTGTGCTTCTCTAGCAACAAATGTTGTAACTCATGGAAGGACCTTCAAGCCAATTCGGTTATTTGCTCGCGTAACCCACGGGACAGCCGTGCACAGGGGACTGAAGCAGAAGTATCAGTGACGCAGCCCTGTTTCAGGAGACAGCTGGAGATCAGAGCGCCTGGTCTCCAGTCCCGGGGTCAGTGCGCGGCCTCTGTCGATCACAGCACTCCCGCCGTGGGGACAGCTGGCAGGGCAACGTGTGCAGGGAGCAGCAGCCTATACAAGGGAAGAGACTCAGGTGGAGGGAGAAGCCCACTGGCGCCGGCCTGCCAACCGGGGGTCTCAGGCTGTGCAGAACTGAAGTGAGAACCCCACGTCCTGCAGGCACAGACACAGTGAACAGGTGAACAGAGGCCTGGGACTTTTCAAGTCTCCCCCTTATTATGATCAGTTGGATAGGGCTGTAAGGTAGGTAAACAATGACTAGCCATCGTGAGAAAACCCCTCGTGAGAAGCTGACACCCCAAAGGAACTGTCCCCCGGCAGCCAGAGCACCGCCTGACCCACAGATGCTGGCGTCCAGCAGGTGAGCGAGGGACTGCTGGAGAGTGGGCTATTTCTCCCCACAGCCTCCAGACCCCAGGCAACACAAAGCTCAGAGGGTCCCTGTTTTGACTGGCAGGGGCTCAGGCAGCGCTCTTCCCGCCTCTTGGGGACTGCAGCTCCTAACTGGTTATTTGTTGCATCGGGCAGCACCACACTGACAAACGGGAGTGGTGGAGGAGGCGACATAGTGCAGGGTGCTGCTCAAGAGCAAGAGCCTGGCCCTTTTTTGGATCCAGTTGTTAATCAAAAGGGGAAGTTAAAAAGCAACGGGACATGGCCCTCCCTGGTGGCGCAGCGGGTTAAAGCACAGCACTGAGAATCTGAAGCCACTTCCGTATGAGTTCGATTCCCGCCTGCCGCCTGCCCCGGAGGAGACCACATGGCGAGCCAGACCTCTCCTGACCCGCCTGCTGCTCCCCTCAGCAGTGTACTTCGTCGATCTGCCTTTTCTGCTCCCCACTCTGTCTCTGGTGAAGCCTCTCACCGCCCCTGAGCCTCTGGCCTGTACCCCAGTTCTGTATGAATAAATAAATAAATCTTTAAAAAAAAAAAAAAAAAGCAACGGGACAAGTAGAAAAAGGAGGGCCGGGGCTTCTGTATTTCTCATCTTGGTATTTGGGTCCAGCCCCGACTCCCCAGTCAGGATTTCAATGTTATCAGCAAGGCGTCCACTGATCCGCTTCAGGGGTCCTTCCTTAACATCAGTCAACGCCCCCGCGGCCTTCCAGGTCAGACCTCATGATGTGTAAACCAGGAGTAGGTTTCTGCAGCCGTCCTCAGCCCCCGGGTGTTCCCGGTCATACCTCTTGATGCAGACCCTTCCCAAGGCGACCCAGCTTTATGCTCTTAATTGATATAAAAGTCCCCTTGTGGGGTTGGGTTCTTGTGACCGTGACCGGGCAGTTCTGACCTTGTTATGTTAAAATGGAGGCTGGACAGGCCGATTAGGGTTAGCAGACCCAAAAGTATTGACAATCATCTTATCCTGTGAAATATTTACTGTGCCGGCTCATCCGGGCCCTGAGAAGCAAGCAGGGAGCCCGGAGTGAGAATTCACGGAGGCTATCCTGCTTCTCCGGCTTTCCTTGAGCCGGGTTCCCTCGGGATCTGGAGTCTAGGTTTAAGATGGTGAGGACCAAATCTCTAATCGGAAGTCAGCTAGTTGCTTTGACCAGAGGGCTCACCGAGATAGCCTGATGCTGGCTGGCTGCAGGTGGCCGGGAAGCCCACCCGAGTGTGCTCATAAGAGAACGGGAGAAGGAAGGAGCCCAGGCAGTGGGACCCGGGGACGGAGGTGGAGGCGAGGCAGCCGCAGGCCTCGAAAGAAAGACAAAAATCCAGGCGATTTTGATAGTCAAAATATCCAGCAATTAAAGTTATTAGATATTAACAGGAATAGAAATGTGACCCAAGAAAATTTTTAAAAAATAGAAAAAGAGAGGATGGGATTTGCAGACAAGGGCTGTAAACCCATTATTATAAATATGCTCATGGACGTGAAGTAAAACATCGTGTGATGAGTTAGACAGGCCAAACGGAACATCTACAGATGAAAAAGAATTATCTGAGAGTTAAAAAAAGACACTGTCTGGGATTAATAGGATATGAGTCAGTGCAGATAAAAGATGACTGAGCTAAAAATACAGTGGCAGAATGGGTCCAACTGGAATCACAGAAAAGCGACTAAAAATTAATCCAACCGAGATGGTTCCTATGAGGGACTCGCATCAACTACTGTGTAACGGTAGGCCCATCCAGGGAGGGAGGAACAGGGGAATTTGAGGAAATACTGGGCAGCGTTTATGTGCATTGGATAAAACGTGTAAACCCACGGACACACGAAGTGCAGCACACACTTACCAGAAAATCAGAGTAAATAAACTCACACAAGGGCATATGACTCCCGGTTTTAAAAGCGGCGATAAAGAAGGAAGTCAGGAGAGCAACAAGGAGGAGAACAGACTTCTGGACACAGAGAAACCAGAGGAGGAATTTCTGCTTCCTCAGAAGGAAAGGAAAAGAGCAAGATGGAGGAGGGAGGAGGGAGAGAGGGAGAAAGACGGCACCCAGGGAGGCAAGGGACGCTGGAGTAACACTTCAGTATTTCGGACTTCTTCGGCTGTAGGACTTATTCCTGAGGTGACGCTGATTTCGACGCTGTAGCAGTTGGCCGCTGCTCGCGGCATTTCGGGCCGTGCCCCCCTCACTCCCCACAAAGCCTGCGCGCGCCCTCCGCGGCCTGCTGTGGTGACTGTGGTGAAGGTGACGCTGCCCCTGCCCATGGGAGTTTCCAGCCCCAGCGCCTTTCCCTCAGGCCTCCGACCGCCTTGCCCCGCCCACCTCGCCGGCCGGGGCCACAGACCTACCCTGGCTTCCTTCACCCACTTACCTGGCGAGCTGCTTCCCACTGGGCACGCTCGCGGGCACCCTCGAGGGCCGGCTGAGCGGGGCACCCGCTGCCTCACTTCAGACAGGCTTCACCTCAGACGGCACCTGGGTGGACTTGGAGAGGCCCAGACGGCGGGCTGGAAACCAGGGTGCTGTGCAGACAGAGCAAGGAAGGCTCCAAAGAGAAGCCGGATGGGGTCTAGAAACACCTAGAGGAGCGGAGGGTGAGGTGGCGCCTGGAGGCAGCCTGACGGCAGCCTGGAGGCAACCGGACCGGAGGGGCCGCTGGGGCAGGACGGGCCAACAGGCCTGACGGGAGGGGCCGCTGGGGCAGGTCCCGGGCGGGACGGGGCCTCAAATCCTCTGGTAAAACATGCAGTGTCCCCACAAGCGTTGCCTGAATGGGCCTGCCGGGGAACCCGAGAAACACCCGCTCTTCGTTTTGAATAGCACAGGCCCCTAGCAATTTGTGCTTCTCTTGATTTTGACTCTTTCAAAAGAGAATGTCTACACCGAGTTGCCAGACCTGCAGGGGCGCCTGCCACGAGCACCACTCGGCCTGTGGTGTGGACTCCGGACCCTCCACCTTCCGGTGAACCCAGCGTCCGGGACCTACTCCGCGCGCTTTGAATTCCCAGCAAATGTATCCTGGCTCGGCTCTTGGTCGTGAATGCGCACTAGAGAGCTCTAGAAACCCATCAGCAAAACAGAAAAAAATACATGACGGAGCGGCCGGGTACTCTGGGCCTGCATTCACTCGGCTTTGGCTTTCAGTTTCTCCTGAAGAGGGAGGGCAGGCTTCAAGACGCCTTCTCTGGCTGCTCCCAGGAACAGCACCTTCGTCCAGGCCCAGCCCTTAAACAGGAAGCTGCAGCTACAAAGCTGTGGTTTCTCCACCTAGAATTGGGCCGACCTTTCCTTCCTTTCGTGGCTCAGAGCATAGGCTGGGAGAGCTAGAAAGAAAGCCACCGCAGCCTCAGTTTCCTGATCTGAATAAGGAAGCGGTTGAACTAGATAAGCCTTAAGAAACCAAGATCTTAAAACCCTGTGATTCTAAACATCTACAGAGAGGGAAAAACGCAGCATAATTCTGCAGAGAGACCCCGTGCATTATACATACTCAGTAAACATTTGTTGATTTGATGGTGTTTGATCTTATCTAATCCTACATCATCTGCTTTCCATTTTCAAAAGGATGTGGGCTGTGCGGTTTCTTATCCTTGCTAATGAATTCAATCCCTGCTCTTTATGTGCCGAATGCCAGAAACACCCAGAGGAAGAGCCACAAGTGAGTGAGGGCGGCAGCCAAGAGGGAAGCTTCACGCCAAAGGTAGTGTTTGGGTCCTGAAGCATAAGCCGAAGTTTGCAACAGAAGAGGAGATGAGGACCGGCGTCTGAGGACCAGAGAATGCTGAGCAAGCTGAGGAGAGAGGATCTGCTGAGCCAGTGTCCTGGAGTGTGGGGTAAGGGCACCTCAGCCAGGCATGAGGCCATAGGAGCGGGCCTGGCTCCCCTGCGGCAGCCTAGCTGTGCTCCCTCCCTCCACGAGCTGGGCAAGGCAGACCCTACATGGCTCTAGCAGAGACGTTTGCCCACGCCTGGCCAGTTAGATCAATCCCCTCCACCCTCTGTCTTGAAATCAGAGAGGAGGGAGCAACTCCGGTTGGTCCGATCTTACCCCAAGGGAGCGGCATGTCTGCAAGAGGAGGCCGGTCATGTTGCCTCTGGCTGCGCTGTCAGCCTAGGACAGGAGGGCGGCTCTGCATGACCCCCTGGGAAGTGAGCTACGGTGCAAGCAAGCAGAGCCCAGGAGCTCAGCTCCCAGTAAAATGCCGTGTTCTCCTGGCAGGGCTTGTCAGAGGGAGGACGGCTGCATTCTGGACAGAAGACTTCCCCTGCCATAGAACATTGTACCCATTGCCAGACATTCAACCCTCGGCCTAACGGTCCTCAGACTGATCAACCAAACTTCCCCAACGTGTCCGTGTGCTTCAGGGAAGACACTGACCCACAAACACCCTTGTCAAAGGGGCATGTTTTGCTTCATTTTGGCTTCACTGTTTAGTAGGGTTCCTGTCACTTGCAGATGAAAAGGCCCTAAATACTTCAAAGAAGCAGCAGTTAAATAATGAAAATATTCTCTAGTTTCACCATTTATATCTGGAGAGAGAGGGAGGGAGAGCGCGAGAGAGATGTTTCTGTTTGGGGGAGATGGGCCTAACCGGGAGTTATCCTGATGGTCGAACTAAGCCCAGTCTGAGCGATGCTAGCTGTCGCTTCAATGTCAGGACCCGCAGGGCTAAAGGAGCCGCAGAGAAACAGATGTAGACAGGACCAAAACCCAGGCACCTTGAGTACCTGCACCTTGACATGAAACAAGCTGTAAACATTAACTAGCAGGCAGGATGGTATTTAAAATATCTAACAGCTGATACACCAAGGGCAGGAAAATTCAAAAATGAACCTGCATAATCAGCATCTTCCAGAGAAACAGAACCAATGGATGGATGGTGGGAAGGGACAAAGAACGAGAGAGAGGGTATCTATAACAAGAACCGGCATTTGTGACCACGAGGCTGAACAATCCACAGTGGCATCTTTGAGCTGGAGATCCAGGAGTGCCCATGAGGCAGTTCAGTCCACAGGTCTAAGTCCCAGAGTCCAAAGGCCCCAGAGTCAGGAGCCAGTGTCGACAGAGCCCCAAAGGCTGGCAAAGAGGGACAGCTCAGCTCTGGAAGAGAGTGTTGATTGGTGCTTCCCTCACGTTTTTCTTCCATGTGGACCCAACATATTGATGACGTCACCTAGACAGATGAGAACAGCTCTTTCCTCACTCTGCTGGATCAAATGCTAGTCTCTTCCAGAAACACCCATCGACACTCCTCCAGAAATAATGTCTTACCAGCGAACAGGGTACCCCTTAGCCAGGTCAAGTTTAAGTCTGATATATTAAAATTGAGCATCACAGAACCCATTGATAAGTGATGCCAGTGTCTAAGACACAGCTGGTCACTAGCTCTGCAACCTGGGATCACCATACTGTAACAGACTTAATCATGCTGTCACAGAATCATAACTACATAACTGATTCCAACAACAATCTTCTTTCATGTTTCCTTAAACAACCAAATCTTGCAGGATTGGACCTCAGGGTCCAGGGAAATGGTAAATGTGATGAAGAATGCCCTCGTGTCCCATATCATTTTGCGTGTGGGTGCTTCTGGCCCTCTGTTATCTCCTAGCAGAGATCTTGATGAAAAAACAAAAGCAAAAAGCAAAACAACAAACCTTGGATTGAGGAGAGTAAATTCAACACATAATCTGTTATAAAGAATCTTAGCTCATCTTTTCTCACTCAGAGAAGTTTCTCGCTCTTGTGTTTTCTTCTTATTCATTCCCCCTCATCAAGAAAAACACAGGAACTTTTCTCTGCTTGGAAAGCACTAAACCCTGTAATCTCTCACTTCCCCTCATTTAAAATGTGTCTTACTACTTTCTCAAAGGGAAAAAAATAACTATGTTTCCGGTTTCCTTCAGTTAGTTGCTTTCCCCTAAAATAATCCATTCACACAAAAGCACTCATGAGCAATATATAATTTACTGGAGATTGCACTGAGCAGATAGCTTATGTTAGACAAGCCAACAACAAATTGAATCTGTTAAGCACCTCTGAAAATCTTCCACAGTGAAGGCTGAGTGGTGGTTCCTCCCTCCTTTAACTCCTCTCCTGCCTCTTCAGCTCTTTTTGTTCTACCTGTACTTTTCACAGAATCATCCAGATCCTTCTGTACTAGCTAATTCAGTTCTCCTTTGGCCTACCCTTTTCTGGAACGTGTCTACCAAACACAAGGCCTGTACAGTTAGTAGGACCTAAATTCATACTTTGCACCGTGATGTTTTGCTGAAGAGATTTTAAATTAGTGTTGCAACACCATCTAAGCACAGTGCTTTGTTGAAAGATAAAGAAAACCAGGGGCTCCCTGTAGGCACAGGGATTAAAGTCCGCACTATGAAGCTATCAGCAGCCACTGCAGTATGAGCTGGATCCCAGCCAGGGAGTGACCCACAGGGCGAGGCAGACCCCTCTCTTGACCTCTGCTCCCCTCAGCAGTGTACTTCAGTAGAGCAGCCTGTGCTGCTCCCCACTCTGGTGAATCCTCTCACCACCACTGCCCACCCCTGCACCTCTGCCCTACACCCCAGTTCTTGTATGCATAAATAAATAAATAAATATTTTTAAGACAAGAAAGACAGGTCAAATCATTGCCCATGAGCTTGCCTTTCAGTGTTCTGTTTGTGACACGATGAATTCTCTGTCTGGCCTGATTTCGAATGCTGAGAAAGGTGCTTCAGACACTTGATCTTAGTTTTTAAACTGCTCATTAGGCTCCCCCAGCCTGCCCTCTCCCACCCAACTCAATTACTTTTTAGTGTGTGAAGGGAAATGAGGAATTCCATTTTTAAAGTAGAAATGCAACAGGATTTCCTGTTTTTCCCCCACAGGCAGTGGCCTTTGAGAACAGGAGACATATTTCTACTTTCCTGGTAATAAATCGTAGGTTATATAATAAAATATTTGGGTAAAAGGACAATAAAAAAAGGTCCCTTGGTTTTCTTCACCAGTGGGCCCCATTGGCTTTCTAGAAATCTTCATCCTATCACTATTCATTTCATTTATTCTTTCTTTTTCATTCTTTCACGACAGAAATTGAGTGCCCCTGATGCTCTATACAGGGTTCTAGATGTCAGAGATAATGAAGTAAATGTCCTGACCCCTGCCCTGGAGGTTGCCCAATCCAGTCATTGGTGAGAAAAAAATAAGCAAAGATTAGTTATGAAAAAAAAAAAAAATACTGGAGAAAATGGTTTTGTGATATGGTGGTGATGGTGGCTTATATTCATTGTACTGGGTACAACGTTAGTCAGCCTATATGATCTCACTGAATCTTCACAATAATCCCACAAGAGTTGTACTAATGGCATTTCTATCATATCAGTGGGGTGATTGGAGTTTAGGGGTAAAGCAGGAAGGTAAAGTAACTTGCCTGGAGTCATGAAACTACTCTGGGATCAAAGCAGGATTGAATGTTCTAACTCTTTGTAGTATATACAAATAAATGCTGTGGAAAAGGACAAGGGTCTGGCTCAGAATAAAGACAGTAATAACTGGCTTTGCCTACAGTAATCACGGAAGACTTCACAGAGGAGGCGGGATCTCTGCTGTGTCTAAAGACAGGGCATTTTGTGATAGCGTTGTGTGAGCGTGAGGAGAAACAGCGAGTCCAAAGACCATACCAGAGAAACGTGCAACAGCAGCTTTAGTTTTGCTAAAGAGGATTTGGCACATGCAACAAGCACGTGGGACAGTTAATTGGCTCTGTCAGAAAACTGGTAGTATCAGGAGCCTGGTTCTGGAAGGTTCCAGACTCTCATAGTCAGTGGCACTCACTGTTGCCTTTAAAAATCTGTTTGTTTGCAATAATAGCCACTTACGGGTGAGCATAGAGGGAAAGTGGGGAGCATTCTAGATTTTTAAGTAACCTTCCATCATTCTCTACGCACATTCATCACCAAATTCTAAAACGTCTTGCTCTAAAATATGTCTCCATCTCTGCTCCATCACATGGCCTCAAGCAAAGCCGCCATCTTTTCTCAGTAGCCTCCTGCATGGGGTGGCCTGTTCCCAACCTTGTCCTTGCCGGGCATCTTCAACACGCAGCAAAATCAGGGAAAACACTGTTGTGCTTATACTGCTCCTATGATTAAAAACTTTGCATTTGGGGTAAAAACCATAAGGCACTGACTTGATACAAAGTCCTGATGGCCAGGGATGACTTGGCTCTGACGCCTCCTCCAGAAACTCGCTCATCTCCTCTCACCTTCGTCCCTGATGCCCAACATCCCCAGGCCCTCGCCAGCCTCATCCCTCCCCCACACCATCCCTCCGTGCCATGTTGCTCCAGCCCTGCCTTTGTCAGGGCCTATTCAACATTCTGGGGTGCATCACGCTTTCCCAAAGCTGCCCTCTTTCTCGCCCCAAGTAGATGCCGATCGTCCCCATCACCTTCCTCCCCTTCAAAGCACTTCCATGTTCATTTGGAGAATTATTGATGCCCCTCCCTTGCTAGATTAGGGCTCTGGTCCTCAGTATCTCCTGTCACCCGGTGCAGCGCCTGTTACAGAGTAAAACGCAAAAATACACTGATGCAGGACCGATGGGTCAAACAGACAAAAGAATGAACAAATGCACTGGAATTCTTTTTGAACAACGCACCTAGAGCCCTGAAGCCAGCTCAGTCCTCCCTGCAAAGGAAACGCACAGTCCTTCAGCCCCCTAAAGTGGATCTGGCTTTTGCAAACAGCTCATAGCCAGTCATCAGGCCAGCGCAGAGGGAGTCACTGGCCATTCAGGGGTCCTGCTCTGACGACATTGTCATGGCTCTGATTGGACAAATGCAAAGAGGAATCTGCAAATATTTTAGCAGTGGTTTCCCTGGAAAATCATTGCAAAGGCAAACCCTCCATCTAAACGTGTGTATGTGGTCATCTGGCACTGTCAGAGAGCCTCCGGCTCATGGATTATCATTCAGTCGCCCTTCACGTCAGCCCCAATTCTCTGACACCCTCCTAGATTGCATCACCTGCTCTCAGGCGCCAGGCCCCGGTCTGCTTCCCCCACCCAAATAAATGTGTTCCACAAGGTGTCCGTCGGTAGAGAATGCCGAAAAGCCTGCTTTGGGTTGTAAAACGGGCACTTAGGAAGAACAGTCTGCAGTAATATCTCTGCGCTTGTGCAGGGGCTTAGTCATGAGATGAGTCAGGATTTGCCCTACACGCTATTCCTGAGGCTTTGCTTGGCAGCTGTCAGGACAGCCAACTGGCAGCTCACGGAAGCCTTGCTCTCACCCGGAGACAGAGCGATTCCTGTCACACGCAGCCAGCTCCAGGCATGCAAGCTCTGTCTGCTGCGTGATCACACAGCAGCTGAGACAAAAGCCTCCTCTCTGAGAGAACACTGTCTGTAATATAAAAAGAAACCCTTTCTTTAATGTTTTCGTCTACACAAGAAAGGCACCTGAATTCCAAGCGCAACACCATTAAGGAAAACCAGTGCCTGAATTAGGGTGGAAATGAGCAGAGTTCCTCTGTCTTCGTGATGGGAAACCAGGAGGGAACCCCAAAACATACTGGATCTGGTGACAGCAGGTCTGGGTCCCCAAGTAGGAGATGGTGACAGTCTGTGCTAACGACTGATCGTATCAAGTCACTTCTCCTGGCCAGAGTCGGCTCGCAGCAGACAATAAGGGCTACTGCCATGGTCCCTCTCGCTGGCAAGGCCCAACACAACCAACAGAAAGAAAGCTCGGCCTTAACATTCTGAATGCCTGTGGAAGAATCCAGCCGGGTCATCTTTTCATCTCTTGAGCCCGCAATTCCCAACAATGGACTCATGGGTTAAATAAATAAATAAATAAATAAAAACTGAGAAAGATAAATGGAAGAGCCAGTCACGAAAACTGAGAACAAGAGCCGTCTGAGGTAGCTCATCTCAACCCTTTGGAGGGTAGGACTTGATCCCTCCCACCCTCCACCCCCTCTGCTTGCATCTAGTCCTCGTTGTGGTCTCTATGGTGCCTGGTCTTCTGTCGCTTGTCCGTTCCAACAGGACCCCGTCCCAGTGTTTAGTCTCCCTGTGCGAGCCGGTTGTGTGTCTCTGCTCATGTTCCTAATCCCACTGCCGTCACCTCCAACCCGGCCATGTGGCGTTGACTCCAAAACTCTCCTTGCTTCGCTCTCCACCAATCCCCAGCAGATTGTGTCAAGGTCCTTCCTGAATGCGGGTCCCCATTTTAGTCCCAGCTGCAGTGGCTCCTGACTATGTGGCACTTGGCAAGCTGCTTTTCTTCATTGAACCCCAGTTTCTGCTTTGTGAAACGGGAGTAGCACTATCTACGTCAGTGGATGTTGTGAAGTATCAATGGGACAACTAACAACTTGAATCAAATGCTTAGGAATGAACTTAACGAAGGAGGTGAAAGTTCTGTAAACGGAAAACTGTAAGACAGTGTCAACAGCAGTAAAGACACAAATAAATGGGATTACATTCCCTACTCATATGTTGGTGGGACTCTGATGGTCAAAATGGCCTCTGATCCAAAGCAACATACAGATTCAGTGCGATCCCTATCAAAGTTTCAAGGGCATTCTTTAAACACAGCAAACAAACACTAGTAAGATTGATCTGGAGCCCCAGGAGGCCCAGACTAACCAACACAATCCTGATAAAAAAGAAAATTGTAGATATCACACACCCAGACCTGAAACTTTACTACAAAGTTATTGCAATCAAAGGAATAAGGTTCTGAACTAAAAATAGTCATGCCAATAAATGGAATAAAATTGAAAGCCCAGAAATAAATGCATGCTTAGAGGGCAGCTGATCTAAGACAATGGATTCTAAAGTACACAAGGAAAAAAGGAGTCTCTTCAACAAATGGTACTGGGAAAACTGCAGTCATGCGCAAAATATTAAAACTGGAACACTACTTCACCCAGTGCATTAAAAAAAGAAAAAAACGGGCCCTCCCTGGTGGCGCAGCGGGTTAAAGCACAGCACTGAGAAACCAAAGCCACTTCCGCATGAGTTCAATTCCCCCCTGCCCCGGAGGTGACCACATGGCGTGGCAGACCTCTCCTGACCCGCCCGCTGCTCCCCTCAGCAGTGTACTTCATCGATCTGCCTGTTCTGCTCCCCGCTCTGTGTCTGGTGAAGCCTCTCACCACCCCTGAGCCTCTGGCCTGTACCCCAGTTCTGAATGTGCAAATAAATAAATCTTTAAAAAGAAAAAAACTAAAAAGGTACGAAAGACTTGGATGTAAGACATGAAGCCATAAAACACATAGAAGAAAGTCAGCAAAACACTCTGCAATGTTAGTGCCAGTGTCTTTGGGGCCCTGAATCCAAGGGAAATGGAAGTAAACAACAAATGGGACTGTATCAAACTAAAAAGCTTCTGCACAGAAAGAGAAACTACTGAAAGGGAGAAGAATTTGCAAATCATACATCCAGCAAGTGACTAATATCAAAAGTCTACAAAGAAGTCACACAAACCAACAGAAAGAAAACAAATAACCCAACCAAAAAGGGCAGAGGAGATAAACAGACCCTTCTGCAAAGACATACAGATGGTCAACAGGTGCATGACACAAATCGAAAAAACATTATCATTTATCATCACAGAAGTGTGAATAAAACTACAATGAAATACCATTGCACACCTGTGAGAGGGGCCCAGGTCAAAAAAGGCTTAAAATAAGTGCTTAAAAAATAAGACATCTGCCATACACTGTCGGTGGGGATGTAGACTGGCTTATCTTCTATGGAAAACAGTAGGGAGGCTTCTTTAAAATACGAAAGATAGATGTGTCATAGGATCTAGCATTTCCTCTCCTCCACATGAACTCAAAGAATGCAAAAACACTAATTTGAAAGATCATCTTCACTCCCGTGTTCATTGCAGCACTGTTTACATTAGCCAGTGGCGAGGAGAGGATCAAGAAGCTGTGTATTATATGTGCTGGAATACCAATCAGATATAAAAAAAGGGCCCTTGCCATTGGTGACCACAGAGAAAGGACTGAAGGGGATTATGCTAAGTGAAATTAGGTCAGAAGGGGAAAGACAAATATCATGATTATAGTTATATGCAGAATATTGAGAAAACAAATAGACAAACCTTAGAGAGTAAATTTAGACTACTAAGAGGGAGAGTGATGATGGAGATCAAAAGAAAGAGGGGGCACTTGGACTATGGTGGAGGTCTGTGGGTGTCTTGGGGGTGGGTGTAGATGGTAAGGTCTTTCCCTAGAGGTGTGAGCTTCTACCTCTAAAGCACATACAATTTCGTAACAAATGTTACCTAAATAAAAATTAAAACAATACACTGGAAAAAATAAAGGATTAGCCTGTATAAGAATGTTCATCCCTAAAGCTTACAATAGGTGATCATTTCCTGTGCCCTTTTCTTTTCTTCGACATTCTTCTTCTTTAATCTACAACATGGTAACTAGAAAGAGGAATAACACTGAACAAATTGAATGCAACAAAGCCAAAGCCTGTTGTTATTGCCAGATAGGGGCATGGGGATTGGAAGCGAATAACAACCTAAAGGTCTCAGGCGAGGCAGCTCCGGGGACAATGGCGGAGTGGTAAATTAAAGAAAAAGGCCCACACTTCTCTCTCCCACATGAAACACAAACATTCCACCCGTTTTAATCAGGGCCTGAGCTTTTGCATTATAGACATTTCTTTCATTCTTAACCTCCTTCTTACGGCGTCACAATAGCCCACTATATAAAGCAGCATTTACACAGCCCACTCATTCCTTCTCCTGACACTGTACAAATACATGAAACCAGAAAATGCCAGCCCCTGCAAGATTTTACAGTGACCTTCACCATTTGGTGATGTAGACGCTCGCGTACCCTCACAGAGTCTTTGACTTCCATGCTGAGCCCCCCTGCAGAGAGTCGTGGGGTTTAGCAGTAGGTCCAATGTCTGAGTCCTATTTACCCCCTTGAGACTCCACCATGCCCCCTGCAGGCAGGAACGTGAGTCGGAGCTCGTGGCGTCTACCTGGGGTTTCACACACTGGAGCCTGGCATGCGGCGCAGCCAGCTGGGGCAGAGAGCAGCGCTATAGCAATCAGCCGTACCTGCACGTCTGGTCCTGAAACAGGTCTTCGCTCACTCAGGGTGGGACAGAAAGGGCTGCAGCACTTCCGGGGGGGGGGGGTACAGAGGTCGCACTGCTTGCTGGGGAGTGCCCTTCCGTGGCCATCCGCCAGCTAAGGTGAACTGCTGTGGAGATGACTTCAGGAAACAACAGACAACGGTCCAGTTTCTGATGAGGTTAGAGACACAGGGCCCACAACGACAGTGCAGCCCCCAAAGCCAAGTGGGCCCAGACTGGGTGTCCGGCTCGTCACACGGAGCTCCTTCACCTCAGACAAGTGACTGTTTGTGAGTCAGCGTCCCTGGTCGGCTGGCCGCAAGGGCTGGGTCAAGGAAGCTGAGGTAGGCCGGGCAAGGCCCTGTGAGCGCGCGGCTGCAGTCCTCGTCAAACTGATTTTCTTATGTGAATCTGAAAGAGAAAACCAGGTCGAACACGAGCGATGTCTTTGCAAACGCGACTTCACCAGCCAGACTTTCCTGCTTGGTCACACCCGGCTGTCCCCAGGCCCGGCCCGGCAGGTCACCCGCTCCCGCCACGCCACGCTGGCAGCCTGGAGGTGGCGCTGTTCTCCAGCGTGCTGGGTGGCGCCCTCGGCGCGGGGGACACCGTGACCAAAACCATGGCACCCGGTGCCAGGACCTGGGCCTCCTGCCCCCACAGTGAGCCCCGGGGGAGGCGCCGGGGTCCTTCAGCAGCTGGAGCGCAGCGGGTGGGTGTCCGCGCGCGGGCCCCAGCTATGTGCGGCTTAGTCCGCGGGAACAAAGGTACTGGGTGCTGGGGGGCTGTGCGTGGCAGGGTCGGGGCGCAGGGGGAGCCTCTGAACCTTCTACTCAGGTTTGTCATGAACCTACAACCGCCCTAAACATCTTTTTAATGAAGTGGAGAGGAAAGGTTACCTCAGCTTAGAAACTTCAGGAAGATGCCCCCACTCCCGGGCTGAGGTAAAAGGGCGGGAACTGGAGTAATGGCGCTGGGGTTGCTATGGGAACCAGCTCAACTACATGCTTTGTGGGAGCCGCCGGTCACTGAAGCCGGGAGACCCCCTCTTCTCCCAGGGCAGCTTTAGGTTCACAACAAACCTGAGTAGAAGGCTCAGAGGCTGTCCCTGGGCCCGACCCTGCCAGGCACAGCCCCCCGGGGCCGACATCCCCCCAACAGGTGGCACTTTTGTTCCCGCAGACCAAGCTGCACCTCCACATGTGGTTGGAGCCGCGGGCGCTGGCACCCCAGGAGTGTCGCTGGCAGGGCACGTCCTGGACCTGCCATGATCCAGATCCTGATTTGTTTTTCTGGGAGACAGAATTGGCGTCAGCACCGTGCAGTTTGAGGGTGTTAGGGGGAAAGGTTGTCTTGAAGGAACGCTGCAGTTTTGTGAGCTCCACCCCCTACTTCAGTTTTTGAAACTACAACCCCCAGCAATACCAAAGGCAGAACTGCAAGGACCCAAGAGCCGAGCTGAGCAGCCATTCTGGGACTGTAGGGATAGATGGATGAGGGAGCCATGTTGAGCGCTCTGTCCCTCGGCCTCACGCTGGTGGCTGGTCACTTGGCTCTTGATGAGCTGCCGGTGTGCTTTTGAAGTTCCAGGTCAGTGAACTGGTAGCATGCTCTAGTTAACTTGTATCTCTCGCTCTCTCTTTCCCTGGGTTCTTCCTTTTTCTTTCCCCTTTGTAAATAAGCCCATTCTTGACCTTTCTGTGTGCACCTGCAGTACAACTGAATCTTCAGCGTGCCGGTGAGGACCCACAGACAGGTGGCCCAGTTCACACTGGGTGCCCTACACAAGGCGAACACCATGCTGTTCTGAGGAGGCCTTCCGCCTCCGCCGTAGGCACCACCCTGGCACCCCCCACCCCACACACACACACCAACTCCGGGCCACCTGCTGCTACCACAGCGTCACACAGCCCGGTTCCTACAGAGCACAGCCTTTTCACAGCCCTGAATCTTGACCCCTCGGTGCTAGGCAGCTGCTGGCAGCCCCTGCCGTTCTCGAATGTTCCTGCTCACCAACACACCACGGTGTCTCCAGTCTGGGTGGAGTGAGACCAAAGCGTAGCACCGTCATGCAGTGGCCTCAAAAGGCTGAGGAAGCGGGCTGCTCACCCGCACTCCCTCCTGGTCAGGGGAATGCCAGAAAAGCCCCTCTTGACGCTGAGAAGTATGGCGTGGGGAATGGAGTGAGGCGGGCGAAAGGCAGCTGGCCAACTTTTCTCCTCGGTGCTGCTTTTCGGGGTATTTTGATCCACGTGTAGCTGCGGCTTGCAAAGCTGGCTCCAGAGCTGATGGCACTGAGGGACAGCCATGGTTCTGCTCCTTCTGTGGCGGAAGGGAACCTGAGGTGTCCTGCTTCGCCATTTTGGTGACGTCACTGCTGCTATCTTCTTCAAGAGCTGTTTTTGCTTGTTTTCTTATTGTTTTAAGAGTCCCTTGGATAACTTGCCCTTCTTTTGTTCCTTCAGGGCCTCCTTTACTTGTGCAACAAACCAGGATTACACTTTTAGGGATCATTTCTATGGTCCATTACTTTTGCAAGCAAATCTCTGTGTTAAATTCCCTCCTTTTGCAATTGTCTTAAGTAGTGCTTATTTCCTTAAGTGAACAATGATGGAGACCTTTACCACATGCCTCATATTTTATGATTTTTAAAATCATCTAAGGAACCTCAAATATGGAGAAAGAAAACTGTAAGGTATTTCCCAAGAGAGCAAATTCTCAAAAGTGTGAATGTTAACATCAGAGGTTGTTAAAAAAGAAAGAGAGAGAAAGAAAGAAAGAAAGAAAGAAAGAAAGAAAGAAAGAAAGAAAGAAAGAAAGAAAGAAAGAAAGAAAGAAAGAAA
>NW_004567121.1:36114961-36129619 GCF_000260355.1 Condylura cristata
AAAGAAAGAAAGAAAGAAAGAAAGAAAGAAAGAAAGAAAGAAAGAAAGAAAGAAAGAAAGAAAGAAAGAAAGAAAGAAAGAAAGAAAGTGAGAGAAGGAAAGAAAGAAAGGAAGGAAGGAAGGGAGGGAGAAAGAGAGAGAGAGAGAAAAAGAAAGAAAAGGAAAGGAAGAAAGAAAGAAAGGAAGGAAGGAAAGGGAGGAAGGAATAAACCTGAGTGATGAAACATATCTGAGAAATTATTTTGGGAATACATGGTTTTCATGAATGATTAAGTTTCGATGATTGTTAATGGCTGGGAATTCACTCACTTATTCATTTGCCCATTTACTTGTTTGAAATGAGACTGAACTTGTTTCTTTCCTCCCCAGTGGGGTGGTAGTTTTATTTGCATGAACATATTCCTTTTTCCCCCTCGTTTTGCAGACATGTTGAGATTAGCTAATACCAAGCAAGATGCCCTGGCCAAATCCGGTTTTCTGGTTAGTGGGGCAGTGCTGGAGACCGCGTCTTTACTCATCAGTGTTGGTCACGGCTGGGAACGGGGTGCTCGCAGCTCCATGCCTCGCGGCCCCCACCTCCCTGAAGTCCATGACTGATCTCCGAGCCATGCGTATGCAGACCTGCCGCCACGTGGCGACATTACCTATCTGCATCACCCTCTTCACCTCTCCTCCACTTTGACGTCACTGACTGCAGAAAAACCCATGGCAACCTCCTCTGGAGACAGCCCAGACTAATGTCCAAGTTCTCTCTGACCTGAGCGCCAGACCTCCCTGAGGGTGCCATCTCAGCGAAAGCCTGGCCCGCACCCATCCTGTGGTCCCTGCCTGCCCTCCGCTCATGAATTTGCTTCTGCTGGCAACGGAAAGCTCCTCGAAACAGGAGCACCTTGTTGTTTTGTTTTTACGGGAGGCAGCACTGGCGTCACCGCCAGCAGTGTGGATTCCATGGGCTGAGTTCAGACAGCCACCACTTCCCGTAGCAGCTGCACTCACCAAACAGCAGTTTTCACTGGCCATGGAGAGTGGCCTGGTGACTCTCGACTGCGTGTGCATGCTGCACCTCAACATGCCTTTCAGTGTAACTCCTTGCTTGCTCTACCTGCCTGCTTTCAGCCTTCATCCAGAACACGGCAGCAGTTACCAGCTGGCTGCAGACCTGTTCCGATTGCCTCGGTTTCCTTCCTGTACAGCCAGTTCTGACCATCTGCCGATGAGGCGATGAGACGCTCTCACTCCCCTCCACTGTCCTCAGCTTGCGGCTTCATGGCCCCCACGATGCTCAAGCGGCTATTTCTGGTTCTTGACCTCATCGAGAACCACTTCCCTCTGCCGCCCCAGCTACTCCGCATGTCAGTTTCTCTGCCAGGGCTGCTACCTCTTTACCCTTCAAAACTATCCTTGACTTTGGTTTCTACTGCAGACACCCCCGTCCCCTTAATGTGCTAGTTCTTCCTTCTTTGTGTCTATAACACTTTGCTGCTTAACCAGTGAAATACAGAAGAGGTCCATTGTGTGGCGTGTTATCAGTGCTTCTTTATGTATCAACAGCCCCAGGAGCCCACAAGTGCCTGTACAGCAGGTGACACACGCCTGGCTCATGAATGTCTCCCTAGAGGCAAGCAGAGTCTCAAGCATTAGTAGGGACATGGGATGACCGAGCTTGCACAGTCTTCTGTTTTGTATAGAAATTGCCTTGCATTTATTTATTTATTTATTATTATTATTTTCAAGATTTATTTATTTGTGCATACAGAACTGGGGTACAGGCCAGAGGCTCAAGGGCGGCGAGAGGCTTCACCAGAGAGAGAGTGGGGGGCAGAACAGGCAGATCGACGAAGTCCACTGCCGAGGGGAGTAGCGGGTGGGTCAGGAGAGGTCTGCCGCGCCATGTGGTCCCCTCCGGGTCAGGTGGGAATCGAACTCATGCAGAAGTGGCTTTAGCCTTAACCCACTGCACCACCAGGCAGGGCCTGCCTTGCATTTATTGAAAGGCCAAATGTTAAGCTCTTGCAGCATTATCCATATGAGAGAGTGAGTCTTCCTGTGGCCACCAGCATAGGACACGGAAGAGACACGCTTCATGTGCAAATATCCGTGAGGAGATGAGAGTAGGGGAAGGAGCCACATCGAGGGCCAGAACTCATAGCTGCTGAGGTACAGGGAGTTGTTTTAGTCTGGTTACTTTTCCAGAAACACCACATGTCTTGGACTCGTGGTATCCCACTACTGCTGAGGCGTGGCTGAAGATTTCATTGAAAAATGAGAGTATAGCCATCAAATAATTGATTGCACCTGCTGAAGATCCCAACACTGCAAATTACTTTGAGCTGAAAGGTGCTAGAAAATGAAATTTCTTGGGAAACTCACTGGAGATTCTCCATGAAAATTAACACGTCCAATTTTCTTCAGGTAGCATACATTAGGTACCTTATTATCCCTCCTCAGTAATTGCAGCTTTTGGGCTCTTTGAGCTAAAATTACATAAAGGTAAAATGGAATCTTAGAATTGTATTACAAGGCAGAAATTAGCAAAGGTTCCATGGATATTTCAGTGGCTGCGTTTAAATGTAAAACTGGGGTGAGTCTATAGAGAAAGGGATAAAGGGGGTGTTAGGCACGTAGCTATGTAGTTCCCCATTCTTCAACTCCAACCTCAAGTTCAACTCAAACCACATACATTACTTTTCTGTTGCTCCCCTAACAAATGGCTACAAATACAATGACTTAAAACAACAACCAGCTTTAAGTCCCAGTTCCTTAGGTCAAAGTCCAAGCATAGGGTGGTTTAGCTGGATCTCCATGGTTGAGTCTCTCCAGAACAAAAGCAAGATGTCATGCTCCAGGCCTCAGCTCTCCATCCCGAGAGCTCTGAGGAAGATCCTCCTCTCCAGCTCACTCCGGTCCTAACTGAACCAAGTGTTTGCAGTTGTGGGACTTGCCTCCCCACTCTCTTGCTTCTAGAGGCTGCCAGACTGTCCTCTCCGGCTTCCCCCTGATTCCCTCCCGCAATGGCGGCCAAGTCTTCTCAAGCTTTGAATCTCAGCGTCTTACTCTGCATCGCTCTGCTTCCAGCCCGAGCAAGTTCCTGCTTTTAATGTCTAATAGTTCAGGTTGGGTCCACTCTGTAACTCAGGGTCCTTTTCCCATCTTGAAGGTCCTTAAAATAGTCACCTCTGCAAAGTCTCCTTTGCTGTGGTACAAAACATATCCACAGATTCCAAAGATCAGCTAGTCCATTTGGTTATTTACGTGGGACAGTCATGGGATAAGTGTTAAAATGAAATATGAAAGAGACCACTTGAAAATTCCCTGGGCAAACAAAGACAGTGCGGCACATAATCTAAGTCGCCTTCCTAAAATGGTGTCAGGTCATCACCTTTAGCCAATTCCCAGTCATCTAGAAACCCCCCTTTAATCACCAATCATTCAAAGATTAAATAATGTCCTCTTCCTTGAGTCACAGCCTTTCTATAAACGCCACTGTCTTACCACTTTCAACTTGGTGTCTCCTTGCTTGTTTCTCCTTCAATGGAATATACATACCGGGTAAAGCACCCTGAATTTTCTTTTGACACAGGCCTGTACATGAATGCAAGAGTCAGGCACACCAGGGTGCTGCATAAAGGCCATCCTCAGAGAGCTCATGTGATCACTAGTCAATAAACTTAGTTGAATAGTTATACAGACACCAAGACAGGCACAGTGAGGGTCTCTCTCTCTCTACTCATTCTCCCTGCTGTTTCTTAAAGAAAATTGTCAGAGAGATCCCGTCAAAGAGCAGATTTCTCTTTTCTTATCTCAGAACGGAAGGCACACCACATGGCAGGCAGAGGATTGTCTGAGTCCTAGACCCTTGACACTTCTTGCCTCCTGGCTGAGTCAAGCCTGCCCCCAGTACCTGTAAATATAGATCACGCGTGAGAATACTGAAACTCATTGACTTTTTTACCTTGGCTTTTTGTGGAGGCTGCAGATCATCCCCAGAGAGCCTAAATGCTTGAACAGTAAGGGATATAATTACAGAATCGTTTTAATGGTGGAAGATAAGCTGTACCTCCCAGGGCACTATCTGGTACCTCATAAAATGAAAGTTGACTAATTACATTCAAAGACACGATCTCCACGGTCCCGACAGATTTCTTCTCTTCTATTGACTCCTCATAAATCTACCCATAGCCTAACACTCTACCAGCAACTTTGAAGGATGTGCTTATGACTGATTTTGCCAGTTGGTGGCAGGGGACGGTTCTCCGCCCTCGGTTCAGTGCATGTTTAAGGACAGTGACTCCTAACTCATAGCACAGAGGTTGGTCAGTAGACATGAGATACCAAGTCAGACGTGGGCTGGTAGCAGTATTACTAGAGTTCCCTGCTGGAAATTAAGCTTCTTACAAAATGACTCAAAGATAGCCATGGCCACCTTCTTGTGCCTGGCACCAGGTAACAATAACCCTGTAGGACTGACTGTTGCATCTTGACAATAACTGGCTTTGTTGTCTTTTTCTTGGATTATTAAAATGCGAGATTTCTGGCCCTACAACTTAACAAAAAAACATTCTATTTGCATTGCTTCTTTCTCTCTCTGAAACAATGACAGAGTTTTTACCCTATGTATAGTGGTGAAAGGCTCACAAGTGTTTGGGGGCTCATAGGAGGGCAAAAGAAAAGGGGCCATCTCTGATTACAAAAGCAATTCAGCTTTAAAGGCAGCTATTTAAAATAAATGAGGGAATAGTGAAAGGATTCACCCCTCTGCTCAGAAGTATAACTTTATACATATTCAGATCTGCTTTATACTCTAAGCAAAATGAAGTGATCAATACCACGCTTACATTACTATACCACTGATTTGTCTGGCTCAGGGATTTGGTGAATCATATTGCGCAGTAGATCAAGTCTACTCTGGTCATGCAAACACATTGTTTTTGTTCTTACCTTATTACTTGTATGAACAATACACTCAGATAAGGTAGCTGGTGATTGCATTCTCTTTAATTCGCTCTGAATTTTTAAAGCTAATTGTTTGATGAATGATTCTTCATGAAATCTTTGAAAGATTGGGTTGGAAGGATGGATTCAACCCTTGTCCACAGCTATTCATTTAGTTCTGAATTATGGGCAATATTGATTCATTACAAGAGTTTACAATCTTAGAGGCATCTCTGGTCTGTAAATCAATACTAGTTAAGATGCTCATTCTTCAATATTTCTAAGAAGTGCCAGATCTTGCTATTCTGGGTATATTGAGAAATATCCATGCACAGCCCTCATCATTTATAAAGCAGTCTCACACCTATGTATCAATACATCATTACCATGAATGCTTATTATTCTAGTTTTATGGAGGAGGAAACAGAGGTCTGGCAGTTTTAGGAAACTTGGCTGCCAGAAAAAGCCCAATCGAAGGTTTGTTGGATACAGAGTTGGAATTCTCAGTCAGTATGGTGCCTCCTTCCAGAAGGCGTTTCCTCTGCTTCCAGTGCTTCCTGCCCGGGAGGAAGAATTACCTAGGAAGCATCTTCTCACGGCAGAAGGCCAGCAACCTGCCGCCTCCTCCACTCTTGCTTCTGTTTTCTGCTGCTGCTTCTTTGTGCACGCCTTAGCGCCCCGAGAAGACTTTCTGTCAAGACTCAGACTCCTGGCAGCAGAAAGAAGGCATTCCTTCACACCGTCTCTCTCTGTTAGGCTGACTGCATGAACCTGATGGTTTCTATGCTGTGGCGTAAACAATCCAAACATCTTAGGAGGCTCAGAGCAGCACAACCTAGCCTGGGGCTGGCGGCAGGGGGCTTTCCAACGCCACCCACCTGACTTCCTGAACAGACCACAGGGGACGAGGGGCGGGCCAGAGCCTCCCTGTTGACCTTAAAAGACTGAAGACCAATGTACCTCATGACCTCGCTGCCCTGGCTTAGCGCACACACTGGGCTGCATAGTGGACAGGCTGTGCAGACAGCCTCTGTGGTAGGACAGAGGCCTGTGGCCATGTGCGGCCAGCTGCCCAGCCTCCACTCCACCCCCCGCCGTCGTCTCCTCACTCCCCTTGTCAGTGAACTTTGTGAATTGCTCTGCCTGTCTGCCGTGGGTGCTGTGATGCGCTCTTATGCCCACAGGTAGGGGCTCCCGTTCCCCTAGGGTCACCTTATCAAAGCTTCAAAAAGAATACGCCATTACGTGCCTGGATTGCGTGGCGCTAAAATTCAGACCGGGGGCCTCCCTGGGGGAGCAGGGTGACAGTCTCAGCATTACCAAGTGATCCCCAGACATCCTGGCCTGAGTTCCGTCCCCTGCCAGGGAGTGACCCACAGGGTGCAGCAGACCTCTCCTGTCTGGCCGCCGCTCCCTCAGCAGTGTGTTTCAATCAACCCACCGGTTTCACGCCTCACTCTGACTCTGGTGAGTCCTTTCAGCCACCCCCCGCTCCCCCCCCACAAACATCTGGTTTGCATTAATGAATATTTTTTTAAAAAAAGAATTCAGAGTGAATCAAATGGAGAGACTTGTCTCAAAAAGATTGGGGTCCCTGGAGTAAGGAGGGTGGGGGAAAGGAGAGCGTAACCCCATCCTGTGGGGTGGTGCCCTGGAGTCTCCTGGAGGCCTCTGCCACTTGGGGTGGCCTCAGGCTGGGGTCTCAGCACAGCTGCCCACTGGAGCGCCGGCCTGCGGTCTCTCTGCCCCGTCTCTTCCTAAGTGAACGCTTGCGCCTCTTTGCAGTAAGACATCTCGCTGCTGAGAATGAACACCGGGAGAGTCCTCAGAAGCATTTTGTGACTCAGCCGCAGAAACCACCATGTGTCACTCCACTGAGGTCAGAAATGCGTCTTGATTCAAAAGCAGGAGATCCGTTTCTTAAACGGCGAGGGTGTTACGGTTGGGGAGCCAGAGGCAGTGGGAGACAAGCTGGCTCTCCTGGGAAATGCCATCGGCTGTTTTCACTTGCGAAGCTGGTCGGGAACATCTCGCTTCCTCCTCAAATCCAGCCCTTGCCACATGTCACCGACTTTCGTCTTCATCACTTCATTAAGACTCTCGAGGGGGCATGGGCGCCTCCCTTTTCTCTGGTCCCCAGGTGGTACATGGTTGCCTGTTCCCCTGGAGCTACTTCGGCCCTTCCTGCCCACAGGGAGGGGCTCTGGAGCTCAGGAACTGGGTTCTAATGCCTGAAGCTACCAGAATCCCCTGCCCCTGCCCTTCCTATGTGGTTTGGCTAATGTAAGGCACCAACAAGACATTAAATAATAGAAAGAGGTGGGGAGTTGGGTATTTACTCCCAGCCTTCCTTCTTGCATTTTCCAGGCAGACCACACTTTCTTCCAGGCAGCTCCCTCCCACAGCTAAATTACACACACAGCACTTGCTGGCGATTACCCTGTAACTTGGTCCAGAAAGTCCTAATTACAGGATCTTGTCTAGAGCTCTCGCCTACCTCCACCCTGCCCACATCTACCACTGCATCCGGTGGCCCGTCCACTTGAGAGACTCTCATGCCCCCCTGAGCACGATGGTGTGTGATACCGCCTTGCCTTACAAATCGCTGGTGATGGGGATCACGATGGCAAGGGAAGATCAACTCAGTCATCCACACTCCTTAGGAAAGGCCTGAAGAATAGAGGAGTCACTAGATCCCTGTGGTGATCTGAATAGAAGTCAATTAAAACCACTAAAGACACCTTATTTACATCAGCCACGTGCCCAGTGCTCGGTAGTCACATGAAATAGTGACTAACAGACAGCGGAAGATTTCTGCTATCCCAAAGTTCTTGAACAGGACCCCTTTATCTAGGATCCATTCAGGGCAGTGGCTTTTTTTTTTTTTAAAGATTTATTTATTTATTTGTACAGAACTGGGGTACAGGCCAGAGATGCGGAGGGTGAGAGAATTCACCAGAGACAGAGCGGGAGCAGAACAGGCAGATCGACAAAGTACACTGCTGAGGGGAGCAGCGGGCGGGTCAGGAGAGGTCTGCCACGCCATGTGGTCGCCTCCGGGGCAGGCGGGAATTGAACCCATGAGGAAGTGGCTTTAGATTCTCAGTGCTGTGCATTAACCCGCTGAGCCACCAGGGAGGGCCAGGGCAGTGACTTTTAAAGCTTTTACCCAGTGAAATCACACATGGGGTCCTGTTATATAAAACAGAAATACATGGAACAGCCTTGGTTGAGCTGAGGGTGGAAAAATTCCCACGCTTCCTCTGAGATATCCTTTGAGAGTCCCAAGCTCTGCAGGGAACAACAGAGAAAACCACCAGAGCCCCACCCCGTCCATGCAGCTCAGAACTCAGAACTACATGCCCACAAGCATGTAGATCAACTGTAGTCAGGAAAAGAAGTAGAAATATGACTCATATCAAATTAAGATCCTGCTCGTGTTTACCCAACTCATCTCTGATAGATCTGTGTGTTTTCACTCCAAATACAGAAAATCCAAGCATTATCAGCCAAGTATTTGCTTAGGAAAAAAAAAAAATCCACTTTTGAACTCAATCTTGCTCACATTTAATTCCCAGCTTCCATTTGCCCGGCTTTTGCCCCAGAACAACCTAACTGCTCCCTTTTCTAATGGTTGTCTTTGCACAACACCACCAGCTTCTTGTTTTCCCTCCATTCTTTCTGACCCTCCCTAGATCATTTGAGGCTTAGACTGTTGTCTCTCTCAGTGGTGCAGAGATGCTGCTCTCCACTTGGAACAGCATATTCCTGTCCCAGAGTTTTGATTTCCCTAGAACCCGAGTTACTGTGGGTCACAGCAGCCCAGTTGCTGTTAGGACAAGTAGCTGCAAGCATCAACGATGAGACTGTGTCATGTCACGCATTTACCTACCAGAAAAGGGTGAATGGCAGGGGTTACTATGCACATGAGGAAAAGGACTTGCCAAGAGTCAGGAAGGGGCTGATCTAGGAGAAGAGGAACAAAACCCACCTCGTGAAAATTGCAAGTGCTGGAGAGTTACTTTTGCAGAGTGCCCTGTGGTAGCCCAGCGTCCAGTCTGCCCATTTATTAGGAGGCTGAAGGAAAGAGTTCATAAGGTGAAAAGTTAAAATCAAGTGAGGAGGCATGACTCAAAGGATAACTATTGTCTTATAAAAAAAAAAAAAAAACCCTTAATCTACTGCTTGACACACTGTAATCACTGAGCTGTATTTTGTCAAAAGTTTTATGTAGATTAACTTTATGTTTCACCTTTAAATCATTTACAAGTGGACGCCTTTCAACTGTATTACATGGACATGTAAACTGAGTCTCAGTGATGTTGTCCCAAGCTCACGGTGCCATTAAGCTTGTTTCTAGATTACGCAGCTAAGTGGGGGATGCAAGGTGGCATCCATATCTGGCCGTTATCACGTTTTACCATCATCACAATCACTTCCATATAGCAAAACTTCCTTGTAGCTTGGATCTACTGATCAGTCTTCATATCTTACACTTGATCAGTCGTCTTGGCAAACTTCATAGTGAAAGAACTAGGTGATTTCCAGAACAAAGGCAGACTTCTGCTTTGAAGACTGCCTCTGTTGCTTCATCAGCCCCTTTGATGTGAGATGATCTCCAAGTTCTGACTGTCAGGAAACTGGTTTAAGTTGGGGATTACAGCTGCTACAGCTAAGGGACTTGATGAGTATTCCCAAGGCTGGAATGGGGACAGCTCGTCCTCTCAGAATATGCTTTTTCTTGTCTTTCTCTTACTCATTGCAACCAATGAGAACTTGAGGTTTGTGTGTGTTGGCTTTGCTAATTGAATATTCTCATAATGGTCCTTACCTATGAAAGGTCATTGCATTGCAACTTTGAAGAAAAGGACTTCAAAAATCATCTCATTCAATGTCTGCCCTTTGCAGAGGAAGGAAGAAAGTTCAGTGACTTCCCAAGGTCACTACCATGTTGACCTTTGGGCTAGAGATATAAGTCTCCCAGAGACTCTTAAATATAGCATGCTTGACCCATTCCAGACCGCCCCTAAACAAAAACAGGAAAGGACTCTTCTGCAAAGTGGGGTCTTTCTGACAGTAGCGTCTCTGACAGTGACACTGCATGAATCAATCAGTCACTTGGAACCCAACACAATAGGAACCCCAAAGATTCTGCTGCTTGATGAATGATCTGAAAGTTTGACTCATTCACCTGTATGAAGGAGATAAGAATGTTCTCTGAATGCCTTTGAAAATTGAAAGAATTTATTTTTTAAAGGTTTATTTATTTATGCACACAGAACTGGAGTACAGGCCAAAGGTGCAGGGGAGGTGAGAGGATTCACCAGAAACAGAGTGGGGAGCAGAACGGGCAGATTAATGAAGTACACTGCTAAGGGGAGCAGCGGCAAGACAGGAGAGATCTGCTGCACCGTCACCTCCTTGGCCAGGGATTGAACTTGCGATGAGGTGGTAGCAGCCAGCTTCTTAGTGCTGCACTTTAATATGTTGTGCCACCAGGGAGCTCCCTGAAAGAGTTTTCTTAGGGAGAGTTCTTTGGTGAGGGTCAAATAAATAACACAGACAAAAATCCATATACAGTAGGTGCTCACAAACTACATGTACCCCCCCATTCATTTTGATGTCACTCTCCAGTTTGCAAGAAAGCTAGTCATGATCTTGACTGTATAAAATTTATATGAGTCTAAATTTTGAATGAATACGTGCAGTAGTAGTACATCTAGAATTAGTCACTTACTGAACTTTCTTTCTTTTTAATATCTTACCATATGCCAAGTAGTTTTCTAGCCATTGGAAATACAGAGGTAAATAAAACAGGCCAAATTGTTATTTCTCTGGTGTTTCTTTGATATTGAGGGTAAATAGATAATAAAATAAATAGCATGTTAGCAAAAGAGAAAGCTATGGAAAAATTAATCCAGGAAAGGAGCTATACCTATGTACAAGTTGCAAATTTTTTTTTTAAAGATTTATTTATTTGTACATACAGAACTGGGGTACAGGCCAGAGGCTCAGGGGCGGTGAGAGGCTTCACCAGAGACAGAGTGGGGAGCAGAACAGGCAGATGGACGAAGTACACTGCTGAGGGGAGCAGCGGGCGGGTCAGGGGAGGTCTGCCGCGCCATGTGGTCACCTCTGGGGCAGGCGGGGATCGAACTCATGCGGAAGTGGCTTTAGCTTCTCAGTGCTGTGCTGTAACCCGCTGCGCCACCAGGGAGGGCCCCAGGTTGCAATTTTAAATAAAGCAAGTGCAGTCCAATTTCAATAGGCTGAGGAAGAAATCATATGGAAATATGGGTGCACTCAATGCAACTTTTGAGGCAGAGGCATGCCTGTTGTGTTTGAACAAAAGCAAAGGTAGCCAAAGGCAATTGAAACTAAACTGGATTATGCAGAGATCATCATTAATATTAATTCAGCCTCACTGGCTAGTAAGATGCTATACAATATTAGTGTTTAGTGTAATAGAACCTTAAAATTGGGAAGCTCTGTAGACAGCATGCCGATTCCCAGTCTATTCAGCACTGTTCCCACTGTACGTGTCAAGATTAATGTTGGAATTTTGGTCTCAGGGACCAGTACAATTCTAGCCCCCAAAAGCATCTGTTTTCTTTCTCCCACCTTGCCTTTGCTTTCAGTCTCAATCTTGAACAACAGGCCTAGCCCATGCCAGTTACTGCGCTTGGCAGTGAGCAGGTAGAGACGTGGCTTGTGCACTTTGGAGCTCAGAAATGAGTGGAATAAACATCCTATAAGTACCTACCTACAGAAAGTTTGATGTGTTCAAGGCACTGTGCTAGGCTCTGAACACTCGGGAGGGGACACAATGGATGTAGGCTTTAAACTCAAGGAGTTAATAATTATCAGGAAGTAGGAGATGACACAGCAGCTTGAGGAAGTTAATATAGAGACTCTGTGGAATAGCGAGGACATATAGTGGTGTTCAGTGTCTCTACCCCTCCCTATTGTCGCCAATAGGCTGTGAACCTGTGAGCTGGTCAGGCACATTCTACTCTAAATACACTGATTTCTGGTCAGACAGCGTAGCTTTGTATTTCCTTCTGAGAATTAAAATTAAAACTATAGGATGCATCACTAGTGCTGTTAATATTTTTAAGTGGTAATGATAGAAATTAAAATACTATCAGTTTTTCAGTAGGTATGTTTATATGTATTATTCCTTCCCACAAAACAGTCTTCAAGGGAAGAATGTTTACCACTCTGTCCTATGAGAGGAGAACTTGAGGTTAGTAGACTAGGCCAAGGGTTCAATTTTGCAATTTCATCCGTTCCATTTGTGAAATATACACCCACCAACACTTTCTCCTTAATGTGTCTTTCGCACAAGGTATACTCAGAAACACCATTGCATCCATAAAGACTTCAAGTTGAATTTTAATGCACAATGAGAATAAAAGGGGAGGAATGGGGGGAAGGAAACTAGCAAAGTCGCATAAAGTTGAAAAAGAGTAGACACTACAGATGAATCACTTAGGATTTCCCCCCTTTTTATAGGAAACCCAATTTATCAGAGAAGAAAAGGTAGTGAAACAGTTAGCTGTCTCTCTCCACCCCAACCAAGTCTAAGGAAGTGGGAATTTAACTTAAAAGCTTGTGGGCTGATGGGGAAAGCCATTTAGACTCCAGCAGAAAGCTCTGCTGCCTATTGTGTTGATGTGAAAGTAAAATTAAAAAGAGATTCTTGGGATTTATGGATAGAGAGAGAGAGAATCTTCAGAAACTGTATAAGTTAAATGCAGTTGGAAGATTCATCAGAACTCAGTTTTGTTGAAAGCTGTGGCTCCAGGATCCACAGGGTCCCAAGGGTCATGCATGGCCCTTGCAGCAAAGTTTATTGTGAGTGTCCCCACCATGGTCAGTTTATAGTTAGTTGATAGCCACCAGACTTGAGTTCAGCCTTCTCCTCCGTACGAACCCGTGAGATGACCTGCAGCCTCGGCTTTCCCAGCTCGTTAGATGAGGGCTCTGGAGCATGTGCAGTGATGCTTCTGCTAGAATTGGGGGCTGGAATCCAGAGGCTTCCTCGGAAGACCACAGTAGGCAGCCACTATTCTTACGATTTCAGCTCCCTTGAATGGAATGCCTCTGCTACTAGATAACCATGTAGGAAGCTTTCTGAGCTACCAAATGTATGTCCTCCCCAAACTGCGTGTTGAAGCCCCACCTTCCAATGGGATTATATTTGGGGATGGGAATTCATGGAGGAAATTGGGTTCAATGAGACCACAAGCGTGGGGTCGTGACCTCGTAACATCAGAGTCTGTGAGAAGACTCCAGGGAGCTCTGTCTTACTCCTCCTACCATCTGAAGACAGCAAGGCACAGCCACCTGGACCCCAGCACAGCCCCACCAGAAACCAACTCAGCCAGCAGCTGGATAGTGGACTTCCGGCCCGTGAGAACTACAGTTCTGGTTTTGAAGCCACTCACCCGCTCACAGCTACTAGAGCTGGAAACACCTTTTCCTACAACTGTACAAGTGTGTGGCCTGGAATGGAGTCCCTCAGCTTCGACACCCCAAAGCATGCCTCTCACTCTCCTGTGACACTGACAGCTCCTGACCTGTATTACAGGCATTTGAATGTGCCCTGTCTCCTAAAGAAGGTGAACGTCCCTCAAGACTCTCAGCTATAGCACAGAGTGAGCCTTCCCAGGAGATGCTTCGCAGTAAGTGAAGAGCAGATACAATGATGAGTGTGCTAATACATTTGCTCCCAAAGGTTAATACGTGTTTGCATTAGATAGAGAGACGCTTACATATTTTAAACCTTGATAATTGCCCTTAATGTAATATGTCAGATCTTCAGTATGTACATAACTGTCTGTCTCCGTTCCTAGGCATCAAGTAAAGTAGCATGCTGTATCCGGAGAAGCATCTGGAACACTGTTTAGGTTAATATATGACTGTGGACCTAGGGTCTGGAGAAATTTTATTTGCTGGAATTTCTACATTACTGAGGGTGGCACAAGGGCCTGGTGAAGAGTAGGTAGTTCTTTGGGAGCTAGATACAGGCCTGGAAACACTGGTCGTCTAGAGAAGCTGGCTGGCATACGGCTGCGCCTGTAAGGTTTTCAAAAGCTACACTGCAGTGGTGAGAATTTCCAGATCCTAGAATCATTTACTGGGCTCTTAGTAGACTTAGCTCAAGTGGTTTAACTTTTTTAAATTAGAATTAGCTAAGTTGTGGAATTCTATGGTCCACACAACTAAGAGGAGGAACCCTCAGAGGAGAAATACAGGTCAGCAGTAGGGAGAGACAGTGGCCCAGAGTTTTCAGCCGCATCATGAGCCTGCATGTTTAAGTCTAGGTTATCAGAACCCTGAGAAGTGAAATAATCCCCAGAGCGCACACACTTGCAGAACTAAGCAAACCATGCTGGACCCCTGCTTCGACACAGGCCCTGGGCTGTCAATTCAAGAAGACAAATCTCCCGACTGTGGAATGGCACACCAACAGACCAGGGGATTGGTGTTGCTATGTAGAGAGTCGCGTCTGTCTGAGCTTGAGATCACCATTTCCATTTGGATCCACAACCTGGGATAAAGTAGTGAAAGATCCAGAAGAAGAGCCTAGCAGAGGATGGCCCTCTTTCCGCTGCCAACTTCGAGGCACAGTTTTTAAAAATCGAGGTATGGGCCCTCCCTGGTGGCGCAGCAGGTTAAAGCACAGCACTGGGAAGCTGGAGCCGCTTCCGCATGATCCCC
>NW_004567121.1:36129739-36153308 GCF_000260355.1 Condylura cristata
CTCTGTCTCTGGTGAAGCCTCTCACCCCCCCTGAACCTCTGGTCTGTACCCCAGTTCTGTGTGCACAAACAAATAAATAAATCTTAAAAAAAAAAATTGGGGTATAATGGCCACATTTGCTCACTTTCTTCTTTTTTCAGTGAGGAACTCCCTCCCCAGGCTGTCTGTTCAGTTCCAGCTCAGTCCTTTGAACAGCTGTGTAGTATTCTATATTGTAGGCACCACGCCATTCACTTCTCACGGGCGCCCTGTGTTTCCTCATTTAATTCTTGCGAACTATTTTCCAGCCCCTAGAACCTCGACACTTGCAGTGTGGTCCACACCTCCAGCTGGGAGTTTGTAAGATTCGTGGAGTTCCAGTCCTTGCCCCAGACCTATGATCAGAATTCACAGTTGACAAGATCCGCGGGTGCTGGTGTACACAGACACCCAACTACGAGAGCTCCTGATGTCTTGTGTAGACCGTGTGGCAGGAGAGCTCTTCCCCAAGAGAGAGGAAAGCAAGGCACGCAGGCTTCCTTGGAAGATGTCCAAGGTCTGTGTGCATGTGAGTGCCTGTCTGTGTGTGTCTGTGACGTGTGTGCGCGTGGCTACACCGTGTCTGTGTGTGCGTGCCCAGAGCAGCGCAATGGCGGAATCTCATTGGGTGTCGTCTGGGAAGCTGGAGGGAAACGGTGACAATCGTCAGAACCCCCTTGCACCCCCGGCCCCCAGCTCTTCCCCATTCGAGCAAAATTTCTAGAGTCCCAAGAGGCAGACGATGCTTTGGGACACGATGCTAGCTCCAGACACAAACGCAGGAACACGAGCTTGCTCTTAACCAGATTAGGCCCCGTCGGAAAAAGAAAGAAGAGGGAGCGGGCTCCGTTTCTTGCTAATAAAACCACTTTCCGCCTTCCCTGCTGGAGCATTCGCAGGGACAGAGCTGAGAGAGCACCCAAGGAGGGCCGCAGGGCTGGATTTCAGAATAAATGGGGCTCACTTCCTCGTTTCCTCAGAAGGGAGACACCCCATCGCTAGGAATATAAGTGAACGGATTTTTCTGTTCTTTCACACAGCCGCCATTTCCTGCTAGTGTGAAACATTCCCAAGGAGATTTTTCACCCCACAGATAAAAAACTACATTCCTTTTACATTCCTTTTATTTTTTCAGGAGCTGCATCCTGTGGCAAAGTATTCCTGTGAATAGCTCCCGCATTCACTCGTCTGAGGCGTTTTCTGTAGCGTAAAATATCTACTTACATCCACTCTTCGGAAAAGTTATTTTTAGCAAGTTTGTGCTAAATTATAACTCTTGTGTTTTTGAAGCATTCCTTTTGGGTTCCCATATAAATGGTAGGCTGAACAACTGTTAGTAGGCAACAAAATAAAAAACAAAACAAAACAAAAACAAAAGCAGAAAACAAGCCACCCAGGTTAAAAATATACATTTTACTTGGATTGACTCACTTCCCTACGTCTGTCAGCGATGTTAGGCGCAACCACGCTCCTCACAGACCTGAGCCTCGTGTTGCCGTGAAGAACTAACCTTAGGAGAGACCAGCGAAACGGCCACTCTAGAATGAACTGGAAGCCCCGTGACGCTGCCGCAGCCCACCCAGGCTCTCTCTGCCCCTTTGCAGGGCTGGGCTGGTACCCAGAGAAGTATTTGCCATGCGGCTCATTTTCTAGCCCACCCTGGACACCTGCCCCCAGCAGCTGTGGTGGCGCAAAGCAAAGGCAGCCCGTCCCCTTGGGGACAGCAGCGATGAGCCAGGGAAGAGGCCTTTCCCTGGGAGGGGCCCTGGGGGTTCTGGGAAACCGTGGCCACGGTCAGAGGGTCTGCCCGGCATTGTGTAACCTCGGTGCCGAAAAAGAAAGTTCCTTTCCGGAGTTGGGCTCCAGTGGGCCTCTCCTGGAAGCCACTTCTCTGGCCTCGTTCCTTGAGCTCAAGTGGCCATGAGCTGGAAGATCTGGCGTGGCTGGGGGAGCCTTGAGGTCAGCGAGGTCTGGGCAAAGCCACCCACTTCCTCTCCTCAGCGTCAGCTCCCCAAGACAAAATGCTTTTGCTAGAGGTGACTCCCCGGTCTGGGCGGGCTGTTTGCCAAAAGCCCTCAGCAGCAGATAATGGAGGCCCCCTTCTTGGGGAGCCCCACCCCACCAAGCTTCAAAGAGCTACTGATCAGGCAGCTTCCAGCAGCTCATGCCAGGATGACAGGATGTCTCAAAAGTAGGAAGTGGGAGGCAGGTCTTTGGGGAGGGCTTTCAACCCCCGGATGCTGGAGCATCGGGGCCCCCAGGGAGCTGGGGCTGGGGCAGGCTCCCTCCCTCCCTCTGGGGCCTGCGGTCTGAAGGAAATCAGGGAAGTCATGGAGAGGCCCGTCAAGAATGCTCTCTCCACCCTTTCCCCGGCCACGCCTGCTCCACGTGCTCCCTCAGACAGGAAACCTTAAATTGCTGGCATGGGCCGCCCTAATTGCTACTCTCTGATAACTCTTTCTGTCCTTGACGTCTCTGTAAACATCGTGGAAGCAGTGAAGTGTGGTGAGGAAGGGAAGCGAAAGCCTCACCTCTGCTGCTCGAGACGGCGTGGGGGAGTCAGGGAAGGGTTCTGCCACGCGAGTCAGGGAAGGGTTCTGCCACGCGCGTCCCCTCCACCCTCTGCCCCACAGACCTGCAGAAGTCGCTGGACCTGCTGGCCAGGCACCAAGGCACTGCCACTGGGCCTGGCCTGGCAGCCTGCTGGGTGGCACGCTCTGGGTCAGGCCAGCAGAGGCTCCGGTAAAGGCAGCCCAAACCTGCCCTTCACCTTAATGTCAGCCCCAGAAGGGACCTATGTGAGGCATCTCTCTGGGAGGGAGATGCTGAGAGAGCCCAGAGATGTGGAGAGATTTGCTGTTTGCACTACGCAGGTGTCAGCGTGGAGGCCTGATGGCTGGCCCTGTGGTGGACTCTCCTGTGGACGCTGCCCCCCCACCCCCCCGCTGGTCCAGAGGCTCCTGGTCCTGGGTTTCCCCAGCATGGTCCGCAGATTTGGGTTCTGGGGCTTGCAGAACCCAGAGCTGGCCTCTGGCCACCACATCACATCACATCACATTGCAGGAGCTTCTAACTCTCTTTCAGCATCTCCATTTGCATACACAAGGAGAAAGAATGACTTGAATACCAGTCGAATAGAAGGATTGAAAAGGACTTATTTGTGCGTCTGGAGCCATCTATTTCCTCAAACTTCTGTTCTCTCTGTTCAGTTACTTCAGTCACCATGTGCCCTTGAGGCTTTGTGCTACTACCTGACACCGTGAGCCAAGGCTCAAGCCCAGCACGGAAATGACAAGGTCAAGGCCAGCAGGTCCCATGCCAAGTCAAGCCCCCTTCTCACAGCCCATCCCCCAGTGTCTCAGAATCGGCTCCCAAACTGTGCCCTGAGGGACAATCCCAGCAGCAAGAACCTGGCAAGGTAGGGGTGATGATGCTGGCCAGGCTGATACTGTGCTAATAAAACAAAGTGCAGTGAGATGTGATCTGCCATTATCTATACTCATGATATCTGTGCACTGATGTAAAGTCATCAAACACACTGACCCAACATCACAACATCAGCCTCCCTGCACGTGTCGGGTGCTGGCACATGTAGGCAGGAGGCTGACAAACCTGGTCACTCAGTCTCCTCTTTGGAAAGATGTTTCTACTTAGACCTCATTTTGGTCATTGTCACGGAGGCATGGAAGACTTGTACTGTTGTTTGGAAGGGCATTTTGATTCCTTAATGGGAAGCTTAGCATCTAGGTTAATTCTGCTGTGATGATAACATCCCACCTGCATTTCTTCAATGCCCTCAACACCCTGTGGAGGGCAACGGCAGTGGATGGGGAAATATTTATGTTACTGATGTAAAATAAAATCTTCTGGGAGAATTCCGAGAACATATGAAGAGAGAGTGTGGGGAAGGGAGAAGGGGTCAGACAGACCTGGGGGTCAAGGTTGATCTTTCAACTGACAGATTACATCACCTTGAGCCGAAGGCTTAGCCTCTCTGAACTTGATCCTCATATTTAAAGCAAGACAGTAAAACATCATAAAAGCTGAAATATGAGTTAATTTCCCTGAAGTGCCTACCCTGGCGAGCAATATATATTCAAGAGTGGTTAATCACGCCATTGAAGTTGTTCCAGTGAGCGAGGGATATTTTCTAAATAATTAATGCTGACATTGTGAGGCCGCCCCCCAAAAGATTTTCATGAGAATTGGAGCTCAATTGTAACCAGTTCCGAAGTGTTGCTCATAAGTTTCTGTCTTCTTAAGACAGAAGATAACGTGATATCTTCTTTATAGTGCACGGTTGCAAGTTCATCTTAGAGGATACAGGAGCCACTGTGGGCTTTGTGATGCCATGGATGTAGTGTTACTCCATCGTTTGAACTAGTATGTTGTATTTCACACCTGCACAAAAATGTCTTGTTTGGCAGGAAGTTCAATACATGAGTAGAAAACTGGCCCAAGAGTTGAGTGTCAGCCACGAGAGCCAGCGCTGTGATGGACAGCCATGGGCTCAGCACGGGACACTCCTGTCTGGAGGCCACTGTTCTCTCGGAGACCAGTAATAGGTAGACCTGTCTCCACAAGCCCTTCTGTTCTGTTGCTGTTGTTTCCCTTAAGCCAGCCATCTTTCTCTCCGGGTGCATTTCTCCACCAGCTACCTGGAAGTGTTCAGATCAATATTTTGAAGCTCAGTATCTCGAAGGAGACAGCGTTTTCCTTGAGAGCGGTGGAGGTAGGTGCAGTTGGCGGGATGTTTGTGGAGAGGAGGCCCCTGTCCATTGGCTAATCTGGTTATCACCAAAATCACACCCGGGCTGCACGCTCAGTACAGGGGCATCCTGCAGAGGCCCCCGCACCCAGGATTTGCCACGCAAAACCCCAGTGAGACTTCAGTGGCACCTTCTTTTACAGGAAATGGGCAAAAGCGCTTTCTCCAAACGCTAAATCAGCATGAAGACTTGAATGAAAAGCAACGAAGCTCATGCAGATAGTGGGACCTAAGAGAGACACGAGCAACACAAAGATTCAGAGCAAAGATGGAAGAACAGAGACAGACGGGCAAAGGAGAGAGAGACAGCGAGAGAGACCCAGGCTGCAGAGAGAAAGAGGCCTGAACTCGTTTTCACATTAAGCACGTCTTTCCCCCCATCATCACCATTACTTCACATCCTCTCCAAGCTGGCATGTTTCTCTGGGAAGATAAACCCTCTTTGGCAAGCAGGCGGTGTGTGAGCCTCAGCAGGAAGCCCCCGTCACCATCACATTACGCAACCCTGCGTCCGGCCAATAATTGCCTATCTGACATGCTAGCTCCCACATTCCTGAGACTCATCTAGAGCAGCCAGGAGATTAGATGAGTGAGTATTTTCAGCCTGCTGCCATCGCTCCTAATGGGCGTCTCTCCTGTCAGCTGAGCCGGGGATGAGGAGACTTGTGATGACCCTGGGACCCCTGTTTGTCTCTTCCCTGTCAGAGTTGCCTAGGACAGAGAGTTCTTTCTGGAGAGAAAAGGAAGAACAGGACTTCAGAGAGCAGCAGCTTTCTCCTAAGCCCCTGAGAGCCCTGTGTGATGAAACTCATACCACAAAGCAACCGAGAATAAGAAAAAACCAGGTGAACAGAACATTCTTCTAGCTGAAGGATACGCAGCTTTGTGCCCACAGCACACAGAACAGAAGTGAAGGTGTAGGAGAACGAAGCCCTGGTGCTGATTTTCTCCGGTTCTGTGTCCAGCACTTACAAGCAGAGGGGTTTCCTTGCTTTTCTAAGCCTCCGTCTCTTCATCAGCAACCACAGGCCCCGTGGCCACTGTCTCGGGTTATTGCAATAATTAGATGACATAATGTGTATTCAAAACCCTGGGATTAGGTTTGCCTGCCAATAAAAGCCATTTCCTGCCCCCACCCCACCCAGGCTTCATCAGGCTTTGCTTCACAGTATGCGTTTTCACTCCTGTGTGCCAGGAAACTCTGCACTTCCCCTTACCGGTGATTTTAAGATGGCAACCGCGTGGTGTTCCTCATCCCGGAGCCTGCCAGAGGGCTTGGCACCCAGACAACGAGAGCATTCTATTGATGCTGAAGGAAGGAAAAGGGAGAAAAGAAGAATGAGACCCAAGGAGAGAAAGGACGAGGCAGGAGAGCAGGAGGGACCCAGGAAGGGAGGCAGTGCCCACGATTTTAGAACCAGGCAGGAGGAAACGTCTCAACCTCCAGCTCAGCTCCCTCCTGCTCTGACCCACCAGCCCAGCCCACTGACTGTTTCCTCATGGTGCCACGTCAGTGATTGTTTCTGCCTCCTTGTTTTTATGCTTGTAATCCCCACATCTGGAATATCCTCCATCCTCACCGACATCTCTAAAATCTCTTCATCTTTCAACACTTAGCACGGGAGCTTCTGCTGGGAACCTTCCCTGGTGACGCTAGGCCAAGCTGACTAGAGGTCACTGACTCCGCTCCTGCTGTCACTCCGTGGCCAAGTCACCGCTGCCCAATTTTGTTATTGGAGTGGTGAGACCTCGGTCAAGGACGCAGAGCGGAGGTGCCCCCTGGCACGGCCCTCTCCGGGCTGCGAGCTTGGGCAGTGCTCCCCATTGAGTGCTCCCCATTGAGCACCGTGCGGGGAGGACAGTGGATGACGCGTCAAAGGCAGCTAAGGCTCTTGACTCCTGAGGGTGGAAGGATTCATAAAGGTTGTCTCAGACTGATTTAAAAGCCAAGGCTGAAGGCGGATCCGAGAGCCGAACATCCAAGGGGGAAGGGGAGGAGAAGGAGAGGCTGATGGGTGGGGGGGCAGAGCACGGACTGCGGGGTCTAGGCGCGTTTGCACCTTGTTCCAAAGCGTGGGGTGACACGAGGTGGTCCAGATCCCACCTCCGGCCATTGTGACCAGTGTCTTGGGAAAGGTATTGTCGCCGATATGGAGGGTGGCTGTCGGGAAGAGCCCACCTGAGGGAGAAATCTTATACTTGGACAACGATGAAAACAATGGTACTTCACTCATAGGAATAAATGAAAAGAGTGATCGTCACACGGGCATAGTACATTTAGAAAATGAAACAGGCTCACCCTCCACTTAAAAAAAAAAAACACTGCTGAGTGCCCTGGCTGTGGAGTCTCACCTAAGTCCTGGATCTGCAGTGAATTGGGGGCCCAGTTCTATCGTAACTGGAGAGCGAGGATTCACGGAAACCAGTCTCCGGCGGATGAATCACAGTGACTACGGCTGACTCACGCCCTTTGTGTCTTCAAGGGAGCTTCCCGATGGGCCCAGGGAGGGCTTAATCCCCAGCTTGCTCAGATGGAGCCTGGCAGTGGAGGTGGGTGGGGCTCCTCCGGGCCACCCAGGAAGAGGGTCTTGAGCAGTGAGTGCAAGAGGCGTGTGGTCGCGACTTCAGCTCACTGCACAACCCAACGGAGGGCCCCTCGCCGTCTCACCTCCTGCCCCAGAGGAGACACCAGGGAGGCCTTGAGGTAATTGCTCTACAGGGTCAGGAGACCATTCCTGAGCGGGTGCAGAGCCCCTGTGATGGCACACCTGCACGGAAGCCACGCAGGGACCCCAAGCTGCTTCTGCAGGTGAGACATCCCGTGAGAGGGGCAGCTTGAGAGGAGACTATCTAGCAGGTGCTGCTTCCTTTCATCCGATAAAGACCACTCGGGTGGGGCACAGTGAGCGCCTCCCCTGGAGGCCAAAGGAGAGGTCATTCTACCAAACAAAGGACCACCTCCGTGGGTTTGCACAGAACAGTGTTTTGTGGCATTATGGGCATATTTCAATAACAAATGAACAAGAGTTCCCATGTATCGAGCACCTGGGATGTTAGTTTCTCACCGGGCATTTTACAGACATTACTCAGAAAGGCTACAGCCACCCCCCATGTTGACTTGTTTTGACATCAGCGACAAAACGTTTCCCAAGTCACGGATCACAGTGGCCAGAGGTGGGATCTGGACCACCTTGTGTCACCCTACGCCTTGGGACAAGATGCAAGGAGGAAGGACTCTGGGTCCCAGTAGGCGTGGGCTAGAGCGGGCGTCACGCCCAGGGCTCAGTGGACCAGGGCACGGCCATGCTGGCATCAACTCTGACTCAGCCCTTCCATGGACCTGGCTACAGGGGTACTCAGACGGGCTCAGACGTACATCAGAATCAACGCGAACACACAGGCCTCGTGCTTCACGGTGTTTTCTGTCTTCAGAGTGCTTCATGAGCACCAATTAATCTGGGCTACGAATCGCGTCCAGGCTGTTCTGAGATGGGCTCTGTGATGGCCCAGGTGGCAGTGGTCACGGTGCTTTCGCTGGTGCCTAGCGGTGCTGCAGATCACCATCAGGTACCTCTGAGTCCCGGCTCTACAGGTCATCCCTGCACCTGGGGTGACAAAGAAGAAAAACCCAGAAGCCCTGGCAAAGCAAGGGACATGCTGGGAGCCAGCAAACACGGTGCTTTTACAATAAACACATCACAGCGTCGCTGCTTCAAGTGGGTCACGTTGCAGCTTCCATGCTAAGTGGAGTGCAGGCACCCAGGCTTCCAGCAGCCAATTCAAACACACCCGATTTCCTAAACCCCTAAGCAGTATGTGTTGCCAAACACAGAATCTTTAATCATTTGCAGAGCTCACAACTTCACATGCAAATAAGGAATAAGTAGAAAACAGGGAGCCCAGAGAGGTCAGAGACAGAAAAAGAGACACTTCCTTTCTGTAGGAGAGGAAGACTTACATGGATTGCAAGTTTGTGTTCAGCCTTATTGATGATATTTATTTATATAAACTATGTGATCAAGGCATAATTCATAAAACTGTATGTGATGAAAGAGGCAGTTTGGTGAGGATGCAATGCATTCGCACATCACCGTGATACAAACCCATCATTGCTGCAAGTGCGTGGAAACCCTCTCGCCCGCCCCTTCCCACACCCATTAATTTCCAAGCAACCACAGGTGTTTTCTATGTCACTAGAGATTAGTTTGTATTTGCTAGAATATAAGTGAAATCATGTAGCACGTATGCCTGACTTCCTTCACTCTCGTGACTATTTTGAGACCCATCCGTATCGCTGTCTGTCAACAGTTCCTTCCTCGTCACTACTAAATAAACATTACCACATTTACCACGATCTGCTCATTTTGATGGACATGCATTCATGTACTTGGTTTGTTTCTAGCTTATTTATTTTTTGACTATTACAAAGAAAATGATGCAGGGTTTTTGTATAAACATAGATTTTCACTTTTATTGGGAAAACATAGGAGAGGGAAATAGCTGATCACATGGTAGTAGATATTTAAGTACATTAGATGTTTTTAAGGGATTTCCAAAGTGGCCTTTCCGTCCTGCATTCTCCCCAGCAATGTATGAAAGTTCCAGTTACTCCACATCTTTGCCAGTGGTGGTTTGATCAGTTATTTTAAGGTTTAGATATCCTAAATGTATCCTGTTGTGATTTTAATTTGCATTTTCCTTGAGGATTTCTGAGGTGCTTATTTGCTATTCATATGCGTTGGCTCTTTACATAAGGTCAGATGGATTTCTTGACCACTCTTAAAAATTGGGTTTTGATGTACATGTATGCACATTAATACATATGTATATATGCATATTCTAAGTATGTCTGTTAGCACATCACGTCATTTGAAAATGTTTTCTTCTAGTCTCCAGTTTATCTTTTCCTTATTTTTTTTTTTTTATTATTCATACAGAGCTGGGGTACAGGCCAGAGATGTGGAGGGTGAGAGGATTCACCAGGGACAGAGTGGGGAGCAGAACAGGCAGATCGACGAAGTCCATTGCTGAGGGGAGCAGCAGGCGGGTCAGGAGAGGTCTGCCACACCATGTGGATCTCCTCCGGGGCAGACGGGGATCGAACTCATGAGGAAGTGGCTCAAGCTTATTAGTGCTGTGCTTTAGCCCGATGTACCACCAGGAAGGGCCCTCTTTTCCTTATTTTAACTTTTAAATAAGTTCTCAATTTTTATGAAGTCCAAGATAACATCATTTTTTCTTTTAAGGATCATTTTTAGGATGTGTATCCGAGATACCGTGCACTAACCTAAGACGATAAAGGTTTTATTCTAATGAACTTCTGGAAGTGCTACAGTTTTAGGCTTTACTTTGGGTCTATGATCCATTTTGAGCTGACTTTTGCAGATGGAGTGAGGGGTGGGTCTAAGTTCCCTTTCCTATGTATGCATATGCAGCTGTTGCCGTTGTTTCACTGGTTAAAGACACTCTCCTTTCTCCACTAAATTGTCTTAGTACCTTCAGAAATTAATTAGTTGAATGTCCATGACAATATTTCTAGAATCTCTTATGTAATTTGATCTATATATTTGCCTTAACATCTTATAACTGTAACTTAAAATAAGATGTGGGATTAATTACTCTTTTTCAAACTTGTTGAACTATCATAGATACTTTGCATTTCCATATGAATTCTTTAATTTTCTTGTCAAAATCTGTGCTAGAATTTTCATTGGAATTTCACTGAATCTAAGAACCTGTATGGGAAAAGTTGCATCTTGATAATATTGACTGATCTGCTCTAAAAACATAGAATTTGTTGTCATATATCATCTTCCTTAATTTTTTCTGCAGTATTTTCTGCAGATCATGCACGTCTTTTGACAGATTTTTGTCTGTGTTCTTACCGTATATTATTTGATGATATAGTAAATAGAATTGTGTTTTTTACAGCTCAATTTTCTGATTGTTTCTACCTCATACTTAGAAAAGCAATATATAATGTACATTGGTCTTATATCTTGCAACTTGTCTAAACTTTTTATTTGTTCTAGTTCTTTATGAAAACTCCAATGGATTTTCTACAGAGCTAATCGTGTCACCTACACATAAAGACAACTCCACTTCTTTCTGGTTCGGTTCTAGTCGGTTGGTTTCCTTCTTCCAGCCCAGCAGAATGTGACACAGAACTTGTGAAAGCAAATGTCTTTCCTTGTCCCCAATCATAGAGAGAAAGCATTCAGTCTTTCACCACCAAGTGTGATATTAGCTATATAGGTTTTTGATGTTATACGTTAGTAGTTGAAAAAAGCCCTATTTATAGCTTGCTTGGTTTTTAGCAGGAAGATGTTGGATATTTATCAAGTGATTCTTCTGGATTTACTTTAATTTGTTAAAATGGTTAATGCTCTGAACTGAATAGCTGCATCCTCCCCTCACCAACTCATAAGTTGAAATCCTAATCCTCTTTGGGGTGACATTAAGAGGGCAGATCTTTGGAGGGTTAATATGTCATCTAGTGTCAATTATTAAATTCTGAAATCTTGCAAGGTGGTTGGTAAATGGGATTCTTATGAAATATTAAATTGCATGAACTTACAGTTAATTATATTAAAAACAAATACAATAAATACTTAAAATTCATTGCTTCCTAATTACTATACAACATTTACCACTACCTGTGATCTTAGGGTTAGTTAATGTGTTATAACAGTATGTTGAAAATACATTTTAATAGTGTGTGTGTGTGTGTTTTAAAGATTTATTTATTCATGCACACAGAACTGAGGTACAGGCCAGAGGTGCAGGAGCAGTGAGAGGATTCACCAGAGGCAGAGTGGGAAGCAGAACAAGCAGATTAATGAAGTACACTGCTGAAGGGAGCAGCGGATGAGATATGGGAAGTCTACTGTGCCATGTGGGTCACCTCCCTGGCTGAGGATTGAACTCGTGCTGAAGTGGCTGTGGCTAGCTTCCTCATGCTGCACTTTAACCCATTGCGCCACCAGGGAGGGCCTTTCATAGTGTTTTTTTTTTTAAGACTGTTCAGTGATATCACATTTGTAGATAAAAATCAGCCAGAAGGCCTCACTGGTGGCCAAAGGGTTACGTCCCAGCACCATCACCACTGCAGCCTGAGTTTGATCCACAACCAGCCAGGGAACGGACCCACCTGGCACAGCAGACCTCTCCTGGCTCATCTGCAGATCCCCTCAGCAGTGGATTTCAGTAAATCTGCCCCACTTTGTCTCTGGTGAAGCCTCTCACCTCTCGCACCTTTGGCCTACACCCCAATTCTTCTATGCAAAAAAAAATAAATAAAATCTTAAGAAGTAAAATCCGCCATAGAGCATACATTTACATTAACTTGGCAAATACTACAGCACAGGTCTTGATTTATCGTTTTGTTGGTTATCTAGACTTAATAAAACTATGGAGAAAACATTAATGCAGCTTCAACTTAAAGATGCATCATGCTATAACTCAAACATTGGGAATAATCACTAGGAGTAATATGAGTAAATATTCTTCAGCATTTGAAAACAATTATGCAATTCAGCAAAGAAGTTGCTCGCAACATTGACAAATGAGCGAAGTTCAAATGTACTTTTGCTGTTTCACTTTGATCTTACTTGTTAAAATAGATTAAGCTATCGACTAACATTCATGTTGGAACCATACACATCTGTAAATTGAAACCATATTTTGTCTAAGGATACAAGAGCGTGGCAAAAATCAACAAAAACATTCTGTGAGATGCCAACTGCCAGCGTGGAAGTTATAGTAAAGCATATTGAATATTTCTTTGCTTGCCAATGGCTGGCACATATGCTTAATATCAGCAAAATTTATTTTTTTTTCAGATCCAGGTAACAAGCATTTACCTGCATACCACTCTCCAAAATTCCCACTGTTATGGGTAACATATGTGCAGAGACTGCCGTGTTCATGCTCTCTGCTGATTCACAGTACCTGTTATCTTTCAGAGAACGGAAGACTGCAAGACAAAATGAGCAGAAGTTATTGCGGCTTTTGGACTAATACCTGCTGAGCGAATGCAATTACCCTGAATTACTGTCTGAGAAGAACTAGTGAGACTGGCCAGACCTAGATTATTCTACAAGGGAGGCAAAGAACCCGCGTGGTGGAGCTGATTCATTCACAAAGTAAATATTCACCTTTTCATGTTCGCTCAGCCCTAAGCTTATCTAGAGTCAAGGCAGCTACTGGACCCTCTGTTTACAGTCAAAGATGCCTGCTTCAACACAATGACCATCAGACACAAAACGGGGAAGGGGGTGGCGGGTAGGCTGGGGGAGGTAACTAATAAGGTGGGTGACAAGAAAGTCCTAGGGATACATGATTTATGCGCATTCCATTTATGCTCAGAGCATTTTGTTTGCTCTGAGGCAGCAAAGTTACTGGGGTGTTTTTTTCTTTCCCCCTTCCAAATGTGGAAGGTGTGTTTGTGGATTTCAGCTGTCATTTAAGAATGAAATGCTATGTTCATACTTGCAGAGTGGAGGGGCCAGCTCTCCAGGACTGCAGCAGGGAGCAAGCAGGTGCCCCCCGCTGGAGGCAGAGAATTCCTCAGACATCAAAAGAATGGGAAGGAACAGCAGGTGGGGGAGTTGGCTAAAATCAAAGCCTCTTTTGGGAAAGCACCTTTCTTTGCCTTTCACTCCTACCTGGACCCAGCTCTGTAAATGATCTGAAAACCACCCTTGTAAGCAGTTCTGTAAACAATCTGAAAATCATTCCCTAGGCAATTTGGCTTTTTGGGGGGGAGTCCCGGGGTTGCAATCAATATGCGTGAGTGGGCGTGGCTTAGCAAGACCGAGCTGTCTTCTGATTGGGTGGCTGTAGTGTCTGTCTTCCTTTATCCACTGAGGTTTTCTCAGCCCTTCTGGCACTATGAGACATAGTTTAACCGCTTCCCATGGTTCAGCTACCTCTTGCTACCTGTACAATTTGGGGAAATGTTTCTCCTATCTGAGTAAACAGGCTTCTCAACACTGAAACGGAAATGACACTATCCAGTAGGGATTTTGTGAAGTGTGATCACAAGTGGGTATTTGAAGGGCTCCGTGTCTTACTGTCTTCCTGCTTCTTTGCCTCCTAACCTTCATGTCCGCCTCCTTCCCTAATTTCTTCTTTCCCAAGTGCATTAACAGATAAATTATAATGATGGTAGCAATCAGTACAAGCTTTTCCAGGCTAAGTTTCATTGTGTTCCCATAAGCAGTCTGTGCCTGAATTGTTAACTGACCCTTGGGGAGAACGTCTCTGTGGGAGGCGGGCCAGGAGCCTCGAGGGAGGGACCCTCCACCACCATGAGGTTTAGGGAGATCCAGGAGGATCCAGCTATTAAACCTAGGAGCCAGGAGAAACAGGCTTCTAAAAAATTCAGCCAGCACAGTCTAGACCACGTAACAGGACCCACCTGTACCAATGGGAAGGACACAGGAATCCGCTGTGCTCCCTGCCCTGGGGCAGACAGAGGGACGGACACTGAACCCACACAGCAATGGGCTCTAACGGCTAACCCTTCAGCTCCAAGGCAGTCAAGTGGTCTGCTCAAGGTGCAGACTGAGAATGGACACAGATCAGGTACCGCTCCGCATTGCAAGTGGTGAAAGACCATCGTGTGGTCAGAGCAGACATGTTTAATGAAAGACCACTGGTCCGGGTCAGACTCTTCATGGGAGCGGGAGTGGTGATACTGTTCATGATGTTCCAGGGGAACCTTGGCATTGCAGCCAGGATAGTCTTGGGGATTTATTCCCAGCATCCCAATCCTCCCAGCAAATTTGCAAATTACATATGATTTTGATTTTGTATAGCTGGAGTAACCGAGACTTGGGTAAAGTAAAATGTAATGTAGCTTTTTCTCAGTTTAATAGTGGCAAAATTAGGAATCATCTCGGAGCTTATCAGACTCCCAAGCCCCAGATAACTCTCAAGTCTCTGTGCCTAAATCTGCTGAAACCAGCTGTACTAATAGTGGGACCCTTCTTATAGGTCTGGTGACAAGAAATAAATTTGGTGTTGAATTGTGTTTCCAGGTCAAGTGTAAGAATACAGTGTTTCACTTTGGACCACACACTGAAAAATTGTTTCCAGACAAGGGACCCTAAATTGGATTGGAGGTCGGGAACATTAGGTCCTGCACCTTCTATCCTCCACCCCCACCACCTCCTAAGACATAAGAACCTCCACATCATCTCTGCCTGGTTGAAAGTGGGAGGCAGCAGTGAGCAAAGCAGAACCTTCCAAAAATGCCCACATGACTCCCTACAAAGTCACAGAAGGTGCTGTGCCTACAAATCTATTGTTAATACCCAAAGACCTTCTCAAAGACACCCTGGCTGGGCTTGAGTAGCTGAGAGCACCGTGTACTTATTTTAGCTTCCTTTAATGTTTGCAGAAGAGCTCAGCTCTGAAATAGAAAGACTGACCCAGTTCAGTGACATTTTCCCAAGGATGTCACAACACTCTGTCTTCCCCTCAGTCCATAGAGAGCCCCAGAGTTCAGGATGAAAGGCGATGTGACTTACAGCAGCTCCAGTGAAAGGCAGTGCTGGGTCTTGGCTGAATAATTCATGGCCTGGATGGTCAGACATTCGTCTGGAGGTGTCTCCTGCACCTTACTGAGCTTGCGGTCCACTAAACACCAGTGTACATGAGTGCTGGGCCCTTGAAGGGCGTGCGTTTCAGCTAGGATAGAGACAGCACGTGGGTGTGGAGCAATGTGGGGAGTTTGCTAAGAGAGTGACCCATGGGTCGTTTTCAGAAGATGAAGGGAGAACACAGAATTGCCATTTCCCCAGCCCATGGGGCAGAGAGTGGCGGCGCCTGTCCTCACGGTACGTGGGGTGAAGGCATTTAGCAAGGACCAAGCTTCCAGGCATTCTGAGTATACAAATGACATGGTTTTATGTGACTTTCCTTCTGTATTTCTTTTTTCATGCTATAGGAAACTAAGAGTAAATATATGAGCATGTCCAGGGAAGGTGGGAAGTATAAGCGTCATCCTGCAGAAAAGAACATAACACAAAGCAAGTATGGAGTCTGTAATAGCTACGTCAGCCTGTTGAGGCTCAGGAATTGGGTCACTAAAGTACCATGTCCTTGGCAGACAGCCCATAGGCTGTAGGGACAGACTTCTCTTGTCGGCCATGTTTGGTAGACCAGCCCTTTCCTGAGCTTCCCCATTGGGGTGCCCTCACACCAACCCGCCTTCAATCCTGGTATCCCTTTCAGGATACTTCCAGAGAGTTCTGTCTACTGTGAGACACACTCCCCGCCACAGATGAGAATCTCCCCACCTCCCCAGCCCCAAACTCTTTGGGCTTTCTGTTCCCTGCATAGGACTAGCTATTTGATTTTCAGCCCTTGGTGAGGTAGAAGAAGAAACAAGACTGACCTCAAGATGGCAGCTACCCTGGCATGTGAGGCCCTGGTCCCTTATTCTAAGCTTCTTTTGGGAGACACCAGGCCCAGAGGCCCTAGCACTCAGCTAAACCTGCATGACCTCCTAGGAGCCCGCCTTGACCAAAACCAGAAGCCTTCCACTATAGATTGTTATTTTTGGTTCCTTCAACTCACTAGCTTTGCCATGTCTTCAGATTCCTCCGACATACTGAGTATCAGTTCTTCATGTCAGATGCCTTGGTCCCAACTCCTGTGTCTGGGAACAAGTTTGAGTTGAGCTCCCTTGCAGTTCTACCTGCTTTCCAGTTCCTGGAACAACCCTGAACCAGCACTATGATCCCATTCTCTAGCCAAAGATAAGGTCAGCGAGGTTAAGTCATTTTCCCGATGTGGCACCATGAAGCAGGGGTGGGGCTTAGATTGTGAAGTGGGTTTTGCCTGGACTTTTGCAGTACATCCAGATATTGTCCTGCAGAAGGGCTCAAGTTCCTTCTCTGTCGACTGACCTCATTTCCGGTGCTGCTTGGAGCAGCAGCCAGAAACATCAGCCAGCACCAGAGTGGAACGGTTAGGTTTTTCTCTAAAACAAGGATTGGAAGTGGACAATAGCCATAGATGTGGGACGTGTTCACAGAAATCATTTTCTGGCTCGAAAACTAAGATAAAATAAAATGCAGCTGTTAAAATGTCTGAGGTCAGGGTTTACCATTGTTCCTGGAACGTGCTTTTGCTCATTCTTTCTGTATCTTTCACCACACATTGGCATCCACTGTCGTATGGCACGGTGCCATATGACATAACTAAGCAGCCCATGGGCCAGAGAAGGGGCTAGAGACATTCGGTCACTATGAAATGTGTGCTACAGGTAACTTGGAACAAATCATCAAAATCCCCCAAACGCAAAACATGTCAAGCACAGCACAGTTTTTGGAGAGATTTACTAATCTCACAGACATGTGAGTTTGGGATAAATCAACCTACAAATAAACAGGAGAAACGGTCAGGGTGTTAATTTCTTTGCATGGAAAGACCTATAAACAAGAGAATTCAGGTAACCATCCAAGTCTTTGAATTGCTTCCAAGTAGTTCTATGTCCTCGGGCCAAACAACTGACCTCTCTATGTTGCAGCCATTGGGAATGAAGCATTTAGTACCTTGGGCTTTAGGGCTTCATTATCTGCTCCTGGCTTCCTGTTTTAGATGACAGGCGATGAATATTAGCTACATGAGAGCCCAGCGGACCTACCACAGTGGACTGGCCAGGTGGAGACTGTGCAAGAGAGCAGATTTCTGCCCCTCCCCACCCCAGATCTCCCCGACTTAGCCATGTCACCACTTACACATTGGCAGAGTCGCCAGTCATGTTTTCGGGAAAACGGAGCAAATTTCTCCACCCTTTAGAAATGCAATCTGAGCCACAATGGCTTGAGATCTATTTTGGTGCTTTCTTGAAATAAAAGAAGACTTCTATGGGTGTGTCTTCCATTTTCTTTTTTATGAGGTTCAATCATTATATTTAAGGAAGTTTCTTTTGATAATATGCACTAGAAAAGCCTCTGAGATGCTGGAAAAAATATAGGGAGTTATGGGATGACTGTGGAGCAGAACAGAGATCAAAGTCTGATAAAAATTATTTCAGCAAAGCATGAACAATTAGACTTCAGAGAACTCAGAGACAGTAAGAACATTGTGAATCTTGCTCTCCAGACGCTGACTCCGCACAGCACGGACTGGGCTCGAGAAGGCAGAGCCAAGAGGACAGAGAGCTGAGAGCAGGCTCCGTGAGTTTACACCACTCTGGTCCATCCAGACACCACGCATTGTCCCTCCACACGCGGCCCGGGGTGGGGGCTGCCTGCAGTCCTGCTCTCTCTGCATCCCTCATGCATCACATTGAAGGAGATGTTTAGATTCTCAGGCTTCAGGACTCCAGGTAACACCCTTCTTATCTGCCAAATTAATCCTTCAGTTAATATCTGGGAACCTTGACTCACCTGTCTCCCTGGAAAGTGGAGCAGAAACTTCAAAAATGATTGAGTCTGACAAAACAGAAGGAACCCAAAATACCCCCCAAGCTAGGAACTCCTTTATGGTTTGAGTTCTCTTTAGAAATGGCACTGGTGAAAATTTCTAAACTACCGCCAGCGAAGGTGACTTCATGACATAAAATCATTCTGTGTAATTGCTCCTCAGATATTAATGATGGATGGAAAGAGACTGTGAACCTAGACTCGACTTGTCTTCAGTTAAGTTTCACTCATTGATCCTAATCTCTCTTGGGGTATATATGGCATCTAAGGCTCTTTCCAGAAGAGGCTCTCCTCCCTGTACTGCTTCTAAAGGGAGGGATGCTTATGGCTGATGTTATTACTGGACAAACAGCCTAATGAACATCCTTACTTCTCATTCCCCGCCTCACTTCAAAGGGTAAATCTTCTTTGATCATGTAGTTACCTATCAATCAACTAGAATTGATTTCTAGCCATAAGCAGATAGTTTATATATCATTCTATTCTACAGACTCTAAAGTTGTCAAAATAGTGTAAATGAAACAATTCCAGGTAGAGTAGCAGTGATTTGCAAGATACAAGAAAATGAGGATTGAAGCTGTAAACAACTAGGAGCCAAAAAGGCTAATTGACTCCTTCACCCCACGATCTTGTGTTGAAGGAAGCTCTGGGCATTTCCAGTCTAATGTAATCAGTGCTGGACCTGCCCCTCCATTGGGCTTGCTCAGTGGAACTCAGCAGTGATTAGACACTTCCTTTCCGATGTAACTTAATGAAGACAAGAAAGCAGATTTCTTCCAGAGCAAAAATTGGATTTAAAAGCACATGACTCCACTTTCTCTTACTTAAAAAAAAAGAAAAAAAAAGACATTTTCAAGCCTGGGAAAACACTAGAGACAAAAATGCAGATTTTTTTTCAAACCTCCAAAGTTTCTATTTTGCAGAATAGAAAATCCCAATTTTAAATAAATATTATACTGTTTAGTAGACTATATTCAAATTTAGTGTGGTAAAATCATAATTCAAAATAGACCCCCAAAGTCTTAAACGTTTTTATCTTTTTAAAGAAAAACAACCTTTGATTGGATCATTGATTCTATTTTTATATACCTTTAATTTCCGCTGAGTAACACTGAATAAACGAACCATTCAGAAATAATTTTCCTGGAACACTGACAATTTTATTCTTTTTAGATGGAACCAGAAACCCACATTTCCAAATTCTTGATTCACTGTGGACTCCATCTGATTTCTCCCTCTTTCTGGATTCTCTGGAAGCATCCAGCGTCCTCTGCCGCCTTGGTTGCCTAGTGGAGGAGTGATACTTCTGGCTTAAAGCATCTTAAAAATAAATTTTTGTTAGTCAGAAAGGTGGTCCAGCAGGAAAAGAGGGACAATTTCCTTCAGGACTTTTCAGTGCCTGCCACAGAACGCATATTAGTAAATGCTCATGTAATCAATTTGTACAACAGAGTAGAAGGCCCGTGTCCAAGAACTGAGCATCTCAGCTCCTTTCAAAGGAGGTGTTTTACCCATTGTTTCTACTCCTCGAGAATCCACCCAAGCAAGAATCCTTTTTGTTGCAATATCTTGCCAGAGAACCTTCTTGGATCAACCCACAGGGTTTCTGTCTGGGTCAGCATTGGTCAGGACATCAATTCAAGAAGCTTGGGGAATCCCAAAGCCAGTGACTTGTGCTATATTCACGCGGGTGCCTTCATTTACAACATGAATTGCAATGTGAATTTGATGAATAGCGTATCAATTCTTTTTCCAAAAGTGAATACATCTGAACATTTCTTGACTTTAAAACTACAGCCAGAAAAACAAATGTGTGCCCTGCAGCTAGGCTAGTGGGGGCTTTGCTGAGAGACGTGACAATTCAACCTGACAATTTAGTTTTCCCTGGCATTCCAACACTGATTGAAAAGGGTCCAAATGATTTCTTTGGTTGGAAAATTAATCACTGTCACTCTAGGAAGGGCTGGGCCCGAGGGATTTCCTCCTTGGGAGTATCCTTTATGCCCCAGGTGACAGGACATGTGATCTCTGGATAATAGATTTCTAAAATAATGCCACAAAGAATACATCATGATGAAATAATGTACCGTGCCCATGAATCAAAACAGATGTTATCCATCCCAGTTTTTCAAATCCACATGGGAAACGTATTCCACTGGGCTCACAGCCTTCCACAGCTGTGACTAAAGAGTTAATGAAAATAGCATTAGATGGTCTTATTTCAGTTCCATAAATACAAAGAAAGCAAAGCACATGAGTTTCTCTCATTAAATTTCTGTTACTCAGGTCACAATCTATATTTTCACATCACAATAATAATTTCAAATTATGCTCAGTTGTGTTAGACAGAAAAAGAAGCAACAGTAACAAAATCAACAGCAACAACAATAAATAAATATAATTGGATTATGTGGTAAGATAGATGAAGATATGGGTGGGCACACGGATATGGATATCGATACACATACGTGGACATGGGCATTTATATTCCTTATCTGAAGAATTAGCAGTTCCATGTGGGTGTTGATGTTTCTCACGCACGTGAGACATGCAGCTTCTACCTTCGGGAGCGTTCAATGTCAGCTCGAAGTCTTAAGAGGAGATTCTGGATCTGAAAAATCTCCGACCTCCAAGTTCCAATTTTCAGAGACAGGGACAATATAGAATTGTCTCTGTTTGGGGTGTTCCTTGTAGAAGGAAGATGTGAGTGAACTAAGTGGGGAGTCAGTAATGTGAATCTCAGGTGTCTGGCAATGGCTTAGCAGGAGGCGACTGGGAAGGCGGACAGGGGCATGCTGGCCCTGGACCAAGATGGACGTCATAAGTAACAAGCAATGTCCTGGAGGAGAAGGCTCACTGGAACCCAAAGTCCGGTGCCACCTCAAACATGGGGGTGTCCCAAAGGAGTCCTCAGCTTCAGTTCCTTGCAGTTAAAATGTTTTGTGTGTAAACAGCACGTTTTCCCCAAAGCAGCTGGGTGAGAAACCCTTTCTCCTATGCCTGTTCTATTGCTGAGGTGGCAGGCACTGCTACTTTTGATTTTTTCCAAGATTTGCTGGTCAACTGGGGACTAACCCCGCTGAGTAACTCGTTTTCTGGGATCAGCCCAGGGTTTTTAGGCAGCATGGGGTCCGATGGAAGAGTGGCAGTGATACCAGGCTCGCCCAGTGTTGACGAGACTTCTGAGATAGTGGCCACAGAGGCGAAAAGTCCAGGTGGGCTGTGGTCAGAGAGACGCCACAGGAAGGGGCTGGGTAAACAAGGCTGGAGCGACGTATGGTGAGTTTATCGAGAAACCTGGCTGTGCTATGACAAAAATAGAGGTCAGATAAACCCATTTTTTTTATGGGAAATATAACTAAAACAGTTGATTCCTTTCCTGGATATTGCATTTGTCCCAATTAAGATGGTTATTTTCATGTTGGGGCGGAGGGAGTCTTCCCTTTTAGATAAATGAGGAAAATTAAATGGTATGAGCAGGAAGGAAACTAAGCCTGGAAAAATAATTGGATGTCAACATAGTTCACATAACCTAAAAGTTATGGCCCAGAGTCTCTCTTCAATTCCCACCAAGCACTCATGCCCCTTCGCTGGCCCAACCCCGCCTGTCATTTTCATCCTCTGTTCCCTTCCACGGGGGAGTCTTGTCTCTCCCACCTCCTCCTTGCAAGAAAAACAGGCCAAGAGCCTTCATAGTTTCCATGGCGTTGCTTCTTCGTGTTCTATTGTAGTTTTTATTTCACCCTGGAGACTGCAACACCCAGTTCCTGAGCTGCTTCGGTCTTCAGTGGGTGAGTTAGCACATTTCTTTTAGAAGTTAAAACTTTCCTTACAAGTCCACAGATTCGCCCTGGTTGGCTCACAGAGCCTCACCAGCTCCTTCTGTATTTTACCTGGGGCCTAATTAGAAGGGGTTTGGTTAATAATAATAAAAAAAAAGTACATTTAGGCAGAAAACAGCTCAATTTTGATGCAATGGTTCAGGATTTGGATTCTGATATCCGAAAGATCTAGTTTTAATCCTGGATCCGCCCATTTTGGTGAATGACAAGACTTTTCAATCACAGGGCCACTTCTGAATTCTTGTGGGGATTGAATGAGATACTTGTTTGACATATTGGTGAGCACTGACTGGAATTTAGAAAACACTCCACAAAAGTGTGATGCTAATGTTGGAGCAAGAGTTCAAGATGACAGACGACATACAGTTGAGGCTTATGCACCAGTGTTTAAATCAAATAGGCTTGATTCTCAGGTTTGTAGCCTTTGGCAAGTAGCCTGCAGCCTCATGTTTTGTATTTATAGAAAAGACGTAAGAATCATATCATTTGAAACTCGGGAGAGGCGCCTTTAGGTCTTGCTGCGTATCACATATTCACATCACGGTCTCGTTGTATTTTGTGATGTGCACTCATGACTCATCCAGCAGAGGGTAAGAGATGACCTTAAAAACAGATCTAAAATTAAAAGGGGATGTTAGTAATTGTGGGTCATGGCTATATAAAAGTTTGGAAGAGAAAACGGTGCCAGTTCTTCAAATGGCCCACACAGAAATACCTGCCACGGTTTATTGTGCTACGATTTGATGAGAACCAAAATTTGACGTTAGACTTCCGAATGGGCAAAAACAGGCGAAGTGTGACCAGCGATAAGGTGAGGTATTCTTAAGTAATAATAGAGCAGATTTACAAGAGAAAAACTAGCTGTTTACCAGAGATTTTGATCGCTGAGGTGTAGCTGCTTTCTTTGTTCCTGATGTTTGTTTCATTTTGCTTCTTTCTGAGTCCCAGTGCTGGGTCAGCACAATGTTATATGATACTGCTGGAATTCTGTTGGTCGCTGAAAGTGATGGGTATCACACGGTCTCCCCAGCAGAAGTAAATTATCCTCCAAAGGGAGAGGAGCTTCACTTTCCAGCTGGCGGGCAGCTGGTGTGCACGCTCAACTTTTTGATGAATGGAGTCATTACATTATCTGTCTCCTGTATTCGAGACCACCCAGCACCTTCTTGGCGTTGTCTGTGGATGAGAATAATGGCCCCTTTGTTAGGCTCGCCAAAGTAATGCTTCTGCAATGTGACCCACTAAAGAATTGTTTCTGGGCTAAGCAGTTTCCTCTCTGAGAATGTGGCCACTTGTGAGCATGGATGTGCTGTCTGGAAACGAGAAAGTACCTTGTTCACCAAAGACACTCAGTGTAGGTTTAGATCTCTGAACCACCACCACCACCACCATCATTGCCACCATCATCACCACCGCAACCATCACCTCCTTCATCATCACCACCACCACCACCATCATCACCATCACCACCACCACCACCATCATCACCATCACAACCA
>NW_004567121.1:36153455-36203976 GCF_000260355.1 Condylura cristata
CACCACCATCATCACCATCACCACCACCACCATCATTACCATCACCACCACCATCTTTACCATTTATTGAGAACTCTGTATACCAAATAAATTATATATGCATATAATAGCTCAGTTAATGTGATCACATTTTATTAACCTATAGATGAGAAACTTAAGATCTAAGGTCTTGGTCTCTAGCAGGATCACATAGCAAGAAATTATAGAGGAGTTTTTAAGCCAATTGAAAAGTCTGTGCTCTTTCTAGCATACAGTAAGAATCCCATAGAATAACAATGCTGAAAAGATGTCACAAATTAGATGTCTAACTCTCTTCACACATTTATTTAACAAATATTTGTTGTGGGTCTAAATGCACTAAGTACAATCTGAGCAATGGAGTGAACAACACATAAACATTTCTGTCACTTGAAATTTGTATTGTAGAGGTGGAGACAAACTATAAGTAACTCATGACTTAAGGCCAGTTAACAAGTTCTGTTTTTCACTTTGTCTCAAAGTTCAATGTTCTCCACAGCAGTCTCAGTCTCGGACCACAGCTTTTTGAAGCTCTTGTAATAGGTGTACTAGCAAATTTATCCATGATGATGTTACTTTGTAAAAAATATCAATGAAGTTGGGGCCTCCCAGGTGGCACAATAACTGTACCCCAGTTCTTGTATGCATAAGTAAATAAATCTTTAAAAAAAAAATGGATATACTGAAATACACTGCTGAGGAGAACAGCAGGAGAGACAGGCGGGTCAGCTCTGTGGCCAGGGATAGAACTTGTACTGCAGTGACAGTTGATAGCTCAATGCTGCTGAGGCTGAAAACCCCTTGTGCCACCAGGGAGGCCCCTAAATGATTCTTTAAGAAAGAGTCAAGGCTTCTATTTTTTTTTAAAGCATAAATAAAATATGTTTTAGTAGCATTTCATTCACTATCCTAGGACCCCCAGAGACTGATTAAAAACATGGCCTTTTCATCTACTCTTAGATTCCCTATAATCAAGATAGGAAATTGTTCAGGCAAGTTAATGTATAAATTCATGGAAAAATTACAAGCTTCCCTTAAGTAGCTCAACATCCTTACTTACTGATTTTTTGGTGTGGGGAGTAGAAAACTGATCATTTTCTTGGGCAGTTTGGTTCTTGATGTTTCCTGTTAAGACTTTGTATGTCATTGTTTTTAAAGAATAATTTGTAATTAAGGCCTTTTTCATCTACGGGTAGACTTTCCTTCTGATCAAGACTTCCTTATTGAAAATGATTAATTAACTCTTACTATGAAATATAAAAACACCACAAGGTTTTCTCTAAATAGTTAAGCCTTCATCTATTTGTGGCTAATCTTGTAGTGGACAATCTTTGACTATATCTCAGTTCATTAAAAAGTTGTGTCCTGTTATTACTTGGCAATCCTGTTTCTTTTTGCCTGAAAGATAATCATGATTTCTTCTCTCTCATTTTCAACTTCAACTTCTTTAGAGTACAGGAACTTCCAAGCCCTTGTAAACACGCTTCGTGCAGACTACTTCAGTGTGTGTGTGTGTGTGTGTGTGTATACAAGTGTGTTATTTTGGTCTAAGCTTTTCATTATCTTTATCATGACTGATTCAACATTATATTCATTCATATGCTTCGGGAGACCCTCCAACTCATTTAGCCTCACAGCAATAATGTCTCAAGTTTATGTTTACTCATGCAAATGGGACCTAAATAATTGATAGCATGAATTCACTAGCCCAGCCAGGTGGGGACCCAACGTGACTACGTGGGCAGCCTCAGCCCGATGGTAAAGAGACATCGCCATGAGAACCAAGCCAAGGATGGCCCTAACCTGACTCCAGCTGCACAGGGCAGCTGAAGAGAGCTGCCGTCATCTGTCTTACCCAGATTGAAATGCTAGCATGTGGTAAGCATTTTTGAAAAGCTGTAACCTGTGACTGATAATTTGAACTATTAATGAGATTAGAAGTCACAAGCAGGTCCAGGAGCCAAAGAAAGAATAGCCAGAGAAACAGATCAAGACATATTTTGTTGAAGTTAATAAAATTCAGATATAAAAATGCATGCCAGAACTCACTTTCTAGATAGAGAGCACTAAGAAAGGAAGTTAATTCTCTGATTCCAATTTCACTTCCACAATATTAGAGTCTGGCAAATTTTTTTTTAATATTCTATGGAGATTTGAAAGGGAAATTGTCAACCTAAGATTTCTGTGTCACCGGTGAAGTGACCCGTTAGAAAGATAGCAACAAAGAAGTGATTCTCATGACAAAAGCTGAAAAAGCTACCCGTGATCTTGAAAAACACACTTGAGCTGAGCTTCAAAATAAAGCTGTCAGGAGAGAGGAATTGATGGGTTTGGAAGACAGTGAATGTGGAATCAGTTTCAACATGGTGAACATGGTAGCAGGTCAGACTGGCTATTCTTTTGTTTGTTTTTTTTTATTCGTACAGAACTGGGGTACAGGCCAGAGATGTGGAGGGTGAGAGGATTCACCAGGAACAGAGTGGGGAGCAGAACAGGCAGATCGATGAAGTACACTACTGAGGAAAGGTCTGCCACGCCCTGTGGATCTCCTCGGGGCAGGTGGGGGATCAAACTCATGTGGAAGTGGCTTAAGCTTCTTAGTGCTGTGCTTTAACCTGCTGCGCCACCAGGGAGGGCCCAGAATGGCTGTTTTTGAAAGGAAAACTACTTGTGTAAAATCATAGTCCTGAACTATTACTGTTAGCATGCACATCATTCCCTAGTTTCAGTTTAATATGAAATTTGATTCTTTTTCCTTCCTTGTTCCTTGAGTCTTCATTGTAAGATTTCCAGAGAACCGTTTGGAATATTCTTCACCTCTGCCCTTTGTGTAAAAAGTATTTTTAATTTTCCAAGTGGCTTATTTTTCTTAATTGAAAAAGTTGAAACCATTCTCTCATTCCTAGCATTCATTTTGTCATCTAAATCAACTGACATTCTACTGTGTTGTGTTTCAGTGAGAATTAACTGATACAACCAATGTATGGGAGGAGACCCCAGAAGGAGGCCCACAAATAACAGTCACGTCAACAGCACATACTCCCTCCCAAACGTACAAAGCACCCACTGAATACTGGAGCCTCTCACCAGCCCGTCATTTCTTAGAGAACTGGGGCAAATTTCTTTTTTAATTTTAGCATGTTTGAGTCCCCACTGGGCTCTGGTACACCAGCACCTCCCAGGAGATCTGTATTGAAGTGGGTAGAAAAGGATTGAATTAATCTCTTCCATAGTCTCTACAGAAAAGTGTGCTTCAAAAATAAATGTCTAGGACCGCGCTGGTGGTGCAGGGGTTAAGCCTCATTGCCATTAAGCTCTTGGCAGCCCCTGCAGCACGAGTTTCCTCCCCAGCCAAGGAGTGACCCACACGGTACAGCCGACTTTTCCTGTCTCCCTGCCGCTCCCCTCAGCAGTGTATTTAGTAGGCCCACCTGTTCTCCTCCCCACTCTGTCTGCGGAATCCTTTCACTCTCCACACCTCTGGCCTGCACCCCAGCCCTCGTATGCAAAAATCAACAAATCTTAAACAAAAAAAAAAATAAGTAAATGCCTAGACTATATTTGGTTCAATTTTGTCCCCCACCCAGGCTGCTTGGGGAGCTGCGGTCAGTGGGGACCAATATCAGTCCTTGCTCCCCATGAGCGAGCCTGTCCAACCGTGCCCAGCAAGATGGACTTTTCTGGAAAATATTCAGAACTGGTGCTTTCGTTAGCCATCACTCTACACATGTTTGGAACTTCTCATAGGGGGCTCACACTACCAAGGCGTTTCATAACCACCATCTCATTTAATTTTGGTTCTAATTTAAAGCTGGGTATCATCAGCGTCTGCAGATGAGAAATGAAGTTTGAGCACTATGGTTTGCCCACAGCTCGTAAAGGTTGCGGCACAGCTTTAAGGACCCAGGGACTCTGACTCTACATCTCCATGTCGCCTGTCCCCCTGGTGAAGACTGCCCAGCCCAAGACGACTTAGAAAAACTTGTTTCTCCTTTAATCTCTTCTGTCCTTTGTCCAAACATTGCTCCTATAATGGAAAGGAATTCTAAGGAGATAGAAATAAAATCTTTTATTTTGGAATTCCGTTCCTTTGGAGCAGCTCCCAGCTCTTGTGTGAACCATGGTTCAGTTTCTACATCCTCTTTGACCCGGACATCCTCTTAGATCCCTCTTCCAAGAACCTTCTCCCACCCCGTGTGATGAATCACCTGGTTTGCCTCAAGACAAAAAACAAACTGTGACCACCCTGCCTGCCGCTATGTGCTGTAGAACTTACCAGCTATGCATACATTTGGCCTTACATATCTTACTGGAATAAGCATATCTAGGAAAATAATGGATTTCCAATTGTTTTTTTTTTTTTAATATGGAGAACATTTGGCAGAAGTTTCAATGATGGGGTTGTGTTTGTTTATATTCATTTGTTCATTTCATCATTGATTAACTCATTGGCTGACTTGGAATTTACTCTGTACTGGATGTTTTATTCAACAGAAAGAGCTCAAAAGTAGAAACATTAGGTTCTCTGTAGCTAAGGACACCATCTAGGTGCAGGAAGCATCTAAGTGAGCATCACAAGATATGTTCCTAACAGCCTAAGATGGTGGGTTCGGGGGTAGAGGCTTGGGAAAGTTCCCCGGGAGGGACTTCACCTTCACTGGCTTTGTTTCAAATTCCCTTTTTCTTACTTGTAAAATTGGGATAATAGTATCAACTCCTAGCGTCACCATGAAGATTAAACAAGAACACAGCACTCGGCCTCCAGGAAGTCCCAGGCAGGGCTCCCCACAGCGTGAGAGAAGAGAGGGGATGATGACCAAACGTTTTCTTTCAAAATTAAACCCAGGTTACGAAACCAGAATAGAGAAAGGCTTCCCTTTGTTTTCTATGACTAAACATATGTAAGTTGAGCTGTCACCTAGACTTACATGTTTAAGCTAGAAAACCCCAACAAAATGAAAATAGTAACAATTTAGGAGGTGGAAGGGGAAGGACAGCGGAACTGTGTAAGGCCTCATTTGATTGTCCGGCTAATTGGTTCAATGGTCTACAAATGTGTTCTTCCCTCACTGTTAAAGTGATTTAAATTGTTTAAATTATATTGTCAGCTGTCAGCACCGGTGCTAAAGTGGAAGCTCCCTGAGAGGAAATGCGTCCTGGTGTGGAGCTTGGCCCACAGGGGCCAGGTGGAGGTAGTCCTGTCAGACTCCAGAGATGGAAACAAATTACTTTCAATCGCTTGTCAAAAAACCTGCTGTAGGGAGAACTCAAGAGTGCAGCCAAGTTTGAGAGAGAGGTTGAGGAGACTCTGGTTCCGGAACTTAAAGAATACGATGGAATCACCTGGAGGCCCCAAAGCCTTCTTCATACCGACTCAGGAAAGCAGCCAACGAAGTGGAAGGGGGGACTCAGGAGGGCCGGGGTGTACAGCGCTGGGCCAGAGACCCCACGACACTGCCTCCCTGCTCAGGGGCTGTGTTCACGCTGGAGCTTCCATTTCCGCTGCAGCTTCTCTCCATCTACACTCGCTGCCTTTTTCCTCCAGATGGGCACGTGCGCCCGTACATCACTGGCACTGGAATGATTCTTGGGCTCCAGGCGTCAAGAATTGACTGTCTCGTGTCTCCATGCAGAAAGAGTCTTTGAGAAGACTTTGCGTGACTGTCATAAACACCAATGGTTGGCCTGCTGGGTGCAAATCCTCGTTTTCTATTTGCACAACTGTGGGAAAACTAATTCATCTTTCTGAACTTCAGTTTCTAAAACTGATGGGCTGTTAGGAGAGTTCAACGAGTTACCCAGGCAAACCTCAGCATCGCACCTGGCACATAAATGCCAGGCTCCATGGGCTCTCACTGTAGGTATCCCTAAGAGGCTCTTGTAAGCATCTACTGTCTCACCCACATGGTCTTTGAAACGTCCGCATCCTATAAAATCCCCTGAACCGGACCCTCCCTGGTGGTGCAGCGGGTTAAAGCACAGCACTAAGAAGCTAAAGACACTTCAGCACGAGTTCGATCCCCGCCCCAGAGGTGACCCACATGGCGCGGCAGACCTCTCCTGACCTGCCCGCTGCTCCCCTCAGCGGTGCACTTCATTGATCTGCCTGTTTTGCTCCCCACTGTCTCTGGTGAATCCTCTTACCGCCCCTGAACCTCTGGCCTGTACCCCGTCTCTGTGTGCATAAATAAATTTTAAAAAAAGAAAAAAAGTCTCCTGAGCCAATCGCGCTCTCAGCTCTACCCACCATCCCAATTTTTAGCTCCCAGCTTCTCCTCCAAGCCATCCTCACTCCGTACACGCTGACCTCACTCAGATCTGTCATCTGGCACCTCCTGCCCAGCGGCAGATTTGAGCAGGTATGTACTTCATCATTGGCCCCGGGTCACGTGGCCAACTCTCCTTGGTCCTGCCCAGGGCTTCTTGCTGTCTGGCCCACTCACTCCTTTTCACGGTGGAGCCTGTGACCCCGTATAAGACATTTTAAATGTGCAAAACAACAAGGAATTTAGAGGGAATCAATTATCTTGGAAAGCAGCTATTCATATTAAAATAACCGCATGTAGCTGTCCTATTTGTGTTTCTTAATGTATGGTTATATTTGTGTTTCTTCACAATATTGTTTTTTTTTTAAATATAACAGTAATCAGATATAGTTTTGAAGCAGTGATCAGCATAAACGTTCAGAAGTCACTCTAACAATCACGGTCACGAGATAGGGAAATACCTGTGCTGGTTACTGACTTTACAGGTGCTGTGACGATGACAGTGTCTGGTTGCCTACTTTAAGAGTTAAAGGACTTGCTAAATTTCAGTTAAAGTTAGTGAAAGAACAATAGAATTTGATTATGAGTGACTGCAAACTCCTAAATTCTACCCACAGACTTCTGGACCAAAATTACAAGCCCTTCGAGTCACCCAGCATCTTCCACGGGGCCTGGGAAGCTCTGAATGTCTGCTGAGTACCACACTGGCCTGGTACCTGTCGCCGTGTGTCTGGGGATCGCCGTCCCAGCCCTTCACTGCAGGTAGGAATCTCCATCTCTCCAGGCACAAATCAGCTCACCCTCTCCCACGCACCCTCTCTGAACACGACCCCACGGTGTTCTCACAAATCCAGGCTCCAAGCCTGGAAGACAGGAGTCACTTGTGACTGAGGAATATTGTCGTTCTAGTCGTTGCTGAAAGTTTTTGTCTTGCCGTCTTACTATGTTTTATAAATCTGAGCGGCAGATGTCAGTTTCCATTGACAAGCCAACAGAATCACTTTGCATTTACAGAGCTCACAAACCATCTCGTGTGGTTCTCCTAGTAAGTCTGTGTGGGTGGCACAGTGCGATCAGTTCAGCTGACCTAGAAGGAAAGGCCAGGTTGCTTTCGAAAGGCTTCAGAAAGCAACCGTGTCGGCGTGCAATACTCATCTGGCTCTGTGTTTGCAATGTCCCTCCAACCGCAGAGAATTTGGCCATCACAGTGGGTTAGTGAATGTCTGTGGCTGATTCTTTTAAGACTTTCCTTCCCCATAAACATCCTGAACCGAGGCTGAAGAGCCCACCCTCTTCTGTGGGGTTGCTCAAGAGCTCACTCGTCTCAAACCGGAGTCTCCAAAAGAAACCGAACTCCAGAGCTCTTGTGTCCTATGAAACTCCGGTTCTAAAAATGTTGCAAGGCTGAGTGTGGGTGTCCGGTTAAGGACTGTCAAAATAAAAAGGCAAAGTATGGAATCACTGACAAAGAATCTGGGAGCCATTTCATACAACACCCTCGTGTTAAAGAGGAAGCAGCAGAATCCAAGAAAAGGAAATGAGTAGGCCAAGGGGAGCAGGAGCCGACCCAGGGCTTCAAGTGTCCTGCAGAGAGTTTAGGTTTATTTGTTCCTGTAATTGGCATCGCCTTCTAAAATGCAGTTCATTGTGAAAGATCTAATCAACAGGGATATTCATGAACGCCTACCAGATGCAAAGTGCTTTCTCAGACAGTCTTAGCAAAAAGGAATTATTAAATACAGCCTTGAAATTCCCTCATAAAATGTTTCCTGTACAAAAATACCCATGCTCTCTCTTTTAAATCTAGGACTTGATAAGGCTACATGCAAAGAATGTCTATTTATCTGCATATGTAGAAAAACATTTATGCATACTTACTCATGAATAATCAGAGGTAGATACAGCTATAGCCACAAGTAACTACACACATATATATAAAGTACAATATATTTTTGCATATGGATATTTATGTACACGCATGCATATGAATGAGTCTTGTTATACTTCTGTGTAGAAAGTTAATCAGAACTGGGCTTGCCTAATGCATATGTATGTCGAATACCCCCATAAGTATACATTTATGCACATGCTCAGTACAGATAGATACAGATGTACATATATGCACATACATATAAAAAGCTAGAGAGGTAAGCTCATGCATTTATGTGTCAAACATATAAGAGACGCATGCACATGTATATATTAAGATGATAATACGTGTGCATAAATCTACATACATGAATTAGTTTGGAACTCAGTCCAGGCTCATTTGGTTTCTCTTGCCTGTACCCTTGACACTCTTCACTCGACCCCACCTCATCCGTGAACCCTCCAAGATGGGACTACTTACTGAAAGTCCTGCACACACCCTCATTCCTGAAACGATACACCCTTCCAGGGCACTAGCTGTTCCAGTGTGGGAGGCCGCATACCAAGTGTTCAGATAGACCCAGGAGACAAGACAAGCATGAGGAAGCTGACTCTGGAAGGAACTCTGGGAAGCTCTTGTGGCAACCTCCCATTGGGCTCTGTGGGGCTTGTGGACTCACAGGTACCCAACATGGCTTAAAGCTTTGTTTCCCCAAAACAGGTGCCTCTATTCCACCCGCCTGGCTTTGCAGCCAACCCAACATGTGTGACTGCTGAGGAGTCCCCTCGAATCCATGCTGTGAGGGGACAGGATCATTTCCATGGCAGAAATTGCATGAAAGTCATGAATTCTAAAGTCGTTCAATTAGGAATATGGTTTCCTCGAAGAATGCATGGTTTATGTATACATCCATTTATTGGACAAATAACTGCCTCCCACCCACTGTAACTGTGCCGGGCCCGGAAATTAGGAGGTGAATGAAAGCTGTCCTTAGGAAGCCCCTTATGGAGGGATTCAGAGGCTCAGGCAAGGAAGAGGCCAGTGTAGTGTTGACATAGGCTTGCCTGGAAATGTGGAGGATGATCGGAGTTAGCCAGGAGAGAAAGCAGGAAGAACACCCCAGACAAAAGGAACAGTATGTGCAGAAACACAGAGGCCAGGAGAATGAGGCAGTGTAAGAGGGGGAAGCCACTGAGTTCTGGAGGAAGTTGGGATGAAAAGGGGACTTGGAGGTTCTGGGAGAACAGACAAGGCAAATTCCCTCATGCTAACCAGAGGAACTTGCATTTATTTTTAAATAATTTAGGGCCTCATGTGACCACATGAGTGTCTGGTTTACAAAGCTCAGTCTTCGATCCCAAAATGCACTTCTTAAATTTCCCACTACCTGTCAATTATTATAAGGCTAAACTTGATGCAAATGTCATTATACATCTTTCAGTAGTATATGGGTTATTAAGCCAAATCAAAGGCAATAGTGAAGTTCTAGTTTCTTTCCTAAAGAGAAAAAAAGTGCAAAACACCTCAATATTCTACTTGAATGACATCCAGTTATGGGAGGAAGATTCTAGATGTTCAGTAAAATGGTTGCTTTAAGGGTTCAAATGAATGTCCTATACCCAAGCAATACCTGCGGTGTGTGACTCAAGCTTCTCCCACCTTCAGCAGAACTTACATTTGTTGACTGTTCCACCAAAGGGATTCAACACAATAGTCTACCTGTGGTGTTCAGTAAGATGAAAAGGATGTGGCCATGTGTCAAGTAGCCTCCCTCCCAGGGCTGTGCGCTTCTTTCTTTTTGCCCAGGGCCCCAGCCATGCTCAGAGAACAAGTTCCAGCTGGCATGCTAGAGGCTGAGAGGATCCCAGCAGGGACCACCCAACGTAAGTCCAAACCAGTAAAGCCAGCAGCTGACCCAAGGCCTAGGGTTCGTCCCAGCCCAACCAGCAGAACTTGGTCCGTGTTGGCAGAGTTTCCGACGTCACCCAGACTTAGGGGCAAAAATGAATCTTGATGGTTGATGGCCCTAAGGCTTGTGGTTGGTTGTCATGCTTTGTTTTTGTGGCACTAGGTCGTTGAAAAGGGTTTGGAATCCAAATGGCCAACTTGGCCCAACTGCCTCCAGTTTTGAGTTGTGACTTGTGAAAGGCATCGCCCCTTTCTGGGTCTCAGTGTCACTTTCTATGAAGTGCAACAACTGCATCAGCAGCAGGATGTTGGAGGCGCGTGGAGAGCCTGTTCGTACTCTCAGTGATGGCAGCTGTCGTATCGCCCTCTGCCTCAACGTGGGCATCCTTAGACTCTGGCCCTGGCCAACCTTCCCTCCAGTGAGGGAAGCAAACTGGTGCTGTGAAGGGACAATGGCTGAGACACCTGAGCTCCTCTTCAGCTCTACCTGTGATCACCACCTAGTTAAAGCAGGGGTCCAAAGACAATAGGTCCCACAAGTATAGTGACCAGGACGGGCCATCTCTCCCCCGAGCACCATGCCTGCCAAGAACCGTCCAGCCCGGCTCAGTGATGGTTAGCAACTGAGAGTCCCACTTGGACCACCCAGAAGCCTTAGCTGATGCACTTGGCTGCCTGATTAGAACATGAACGGACGGGAGCGTGATGTTCCAGCAGCCTGGGCTTGCCGCCTGCCCTGACTTTGGCTGGCTGGGTCACGCCGTGGGGGAGGCAACGCCTTTGATCTACAAAGCCCATGGCTGCTTTGATCCTGGTCACCTTCAGGGTCACTCTTTCACCAGCTGGGCCTTCCCATGCGTCAATCACTCTGGTTTAATATTTCCAGATGGAGAGAACATCTGAGATGCTCTACTTTGTTGTTTCATCCTTAGGAATCCTCTTCTTGATGCAAAGAAAAGATTTCCACGTGCTGCCATCCTGCCAGGCACTAGGCATTGTCACACCCGTTGTCACTTCCAGCTTGAAATCCAAGTTGAGCTTCAACACCTGTGAAGCCGCTATGGGAAAGTTGCTGGTCTCTTCTCACCCCAGGCTTCCAGTGTAGAAGTGACAGTTTCTTTAATAACATATACAAAGTGCCTGGCATCTAATTACAACTAGGCATAACGCTCATGATAACTGTATGACTGAGGCATCACTTGCCATGTTAGAGGGAAAGAAGCAGGTACCCAAGGAGCCAAGGTGAGTGAGAGTGGAGGTGAAACTCAAACCCAGTTCTCCAGTCTCCAAATACCCTGCAGTGTCCATTCTGGACACTGGGTACCACGCTGGAAACACACATCCTGGAGAGTCTGCTTCTCCTGGGCTCTTAGTCTGGCTCAGTTGGGAGCCCAGTGTGGCCACACAGAAATGAACTCCCCCAAAGAAATCGCCTGTCTACATTATCTGTTTGGTGTTTTCTATGACATTCACTCATAAACTGTTTTGTGTGCATTAATGTTCCAAGTGGTTCATGCCTCTATTCTTCATCTTTCAACTTTATCCTTTCCATTTTGGATGAAAACCTTCTCCAAAATTATGTATATACTGGGGCCTCCCTGGTGGCGCAGTGGGTTAAAGTGCAGCACTACAAAGTTAAAGCCACATCAGCATGAGTTCGATTCCCCCCCCCCAGAGGTGACCCACATTGGGTGTGGCAGACCTCTCCTGACCCGCCCGCTGCTCCCCTCAGCAGTGTACTTAGTCGATCTGCCTGTCCTGTTCTCCACTCTGTCTCTGGTGAATCCTCTCACTGTCCCTGCACCTCTGGCCTGTACCCCAGTTCTGTATGCATAAATAAATCTTTTTTTTTTTAATGATGTATATACTACTACTCTTTCTGAGGAGACCTTACTGACTCAAAGTTTAAACTTTTTGCGATGATGTCATGAGTATGACGTCATTCCTCCCACGATGGGGTCGTTGGTATGACTGTTTGACCAAGATGTCTCTCCCTTAGACAGCTCTGTAATAAAATGGTTCTTACTGCCCACTCTTACCAAAGTGAATCTCTAACAGTCTTTCTCTACTTCTATCTTGGCAGTGATTCTCAGCAGCAGTGTGACTATAATTACCTGGGAAGTATGTTAGCAATGCAGAAATCAGTGCCCCACCCAGCAGATGCTCTAAGCCTGGGGTGAGCATCAGACTCTCCCAGTCATAACAGGGTCCCCCAGGAGATGCCGATGCAGGTGGTCTGAGAATCATACTAGGAGAAATGCTATGCTATGGGCAGAAAACCAAGCTATTCATTTCTCTATTCAACAAGTACTTTCCAGGCATGGTTCTAGGTCAAGACATGCAGAGATGAAATACACTGACCACTCTACCCTGTAAGCGCCCCAATCTAGTGCACCCACAACCCTAAAGCAGCCCAAGGGCAGCACAAAGAGTATATGTGGATGGGCTTATGTAAGGCCGGCTTCCCTGAGGTTCAACCCACAGAACCCAGGACTGACAGATGAACCCCTCTTCCTGGAACAGAATCTGCGAAGTCAGGGGTAAGAGGGAAACAGGAGACTGTAAGAAATGCAGGCCAGACCCTATGGAGACACGTGGGATGAACCTAGCTAGACCTGAACGAGAGCTGGTCTTGACTATCACTGCAGGCTCTGCGCTGGCGTGGGCCTGAAATGGCTCTCGCTTGCAAACTCCTTCTCCGGGCTCCACGTCCTAAATTCCCCTCACCAGCACTGAGACCCTGACGTAGGGCTCTTGTGGGCCAGGCAGTAGCATTAGCAGCCCACTAGCTATGGAGCTACCACGACCACAGCCTCCCCAGAGCCGTGAAATGGCGGCACCTTGCAGGACTCCCGGCTACTGTCCTGAAAGTGATTCTTCATGCCAAGTCACTCCTGTAGTTGGCAGTTATTGTTCTATTTGACATATAAGGAAGCTGAGGTCTGCAAAGAGGAGTTTCTCCTGACCTGTTGTGCTAAGCGGTGAAGGAAGAATTCAACCCCCAAATCATGCTTTGAAAGCTCTTGCGCCTTCTTCACCACTCGGGCCCTAGGTATCAAATCACCAATGACGAGCAAACCAGGGGCAGACTTGGGCCTCTGAGAACCGGCGTCCCACAGATGGGCGCACAACCTCACTGTTTCTCCCCGGTGAGAGGCGGTGGCCTTTTCCCTGGGATGGCCCCTGAGGACACTGGTGGCTCTTGAGCACCTCCCTTGTTTTCATCCCCAGGAGGGGTCTGAAATGGACCCTCTGTTGTGTGCACTCTTTTCTTGGGGGTCTGGGGGTCACGGACTCTATGAACCACACTTCAGTTTGGGTGAACTAAAGTCCTGCAAAGGACTTCTAGGAGAGAAGCTGGTGCCAAAAGCCAACAACCCACAGCGCCGTGTGTCCAGTGTTTGTCCACCCCACCATGAACCCACCATGGACCCAGCCCCCCACCTGGCATTTCAACAGACCTGTTGGGGGCACCGGGAGCTCTCAGGATCCAGCGCTCCCACAGCCTCCATTGCTGGCTTCTTCTCTTGCTTCCTCTGAGCTAGAGTTTCCTGGAAGTAAGTCCTCAACTCCCTGGAAAATGTTGAGGCCTGTAAAACTGACACACCAAAGCCTGGTTCAGTTACAGCAAAAGCAAAAGGCATGTATTTGAGGCTTTCGGGGAGAGACTGAGGCAGTCCCGGAGATGAGTGCCTGAGTGGGACCCAGCGGTGGGGAGCGAACAGGCGCACCACCCAAGCCAGCTCGCTCACACCCGGTCTGCTCCGTGCCAGAGAGTCGATGCGGTTCTGATGGTGGAAACAGTCACGCAGCGATTGGTCCAGCTTCAGTCTTGGGTGGTCTGCGGTGGGCTGTTTGCTTCAGCTCTTCTCGGTGTAGCTGTGTCTGCTCATGTCTGGACGCTCCTGGGGCCGGGTCTCCCCAGTCCCCACGACCTCCTGGGTTTCAGTTACCCAGACTCGAATGATTCCAAAATGCTTCATCTTTCTTACCAGACTGCTCAATTGCCTGGACACTGACAACACGCGTGCCTCAACTTCTGCCGCTTCCTGACCCTTTTACCACCCAGCTATCTGCTCCTCCACTTCTCTCCATAGCGATGAAGACCGGTAGCAACCTCGGTGATAACCATTACTTACGGGGCGTCTCTACGATGTGAAGGAGATCACGTGCTTCTCCTTTATTCACACATGGGGCTTCTGGATTTCCCTGACCAAGCAGCTCTTTGAGCTCCTGCTAGCGAGCCTACAGTTTGACTCAGCTCTGATTTGAACGGGTGTTATCACAGACCTCGGGCTCAGGACTCGGTCCCGCGACACAGCCTGTGCACTCCAGAAGTCACCCTCAATCGGTCGGCCCCAAGTTACCTGCCACTTCTGTCCTGCTGACTGCAAATCCGAGCTTCCCACCCTTTGGATTCCACCCTTTGTTGAGACAGTTCCAAGAATTCAGGAAACACACGTCAGCTGTTTTATTAAATAGAGGAAAGGTAAAGGGTACAGATCACCAGGTGCATGAGGGGAGGCTGCATGTTAGGGTCCCCACTGCCTGCAGCTTTTCCCTGTGGAGCTGGGGTGTGCTACCCTTTCAGCACATAGATGTGTTCACCAAATCCCATTCTACCTGACTTTAGAGCGTTAATGGAAGCTCCACCACGTAGTCATGAGCAATTACTCACTTGTAGGCCCTCTCTAGAAATGGAAGGTGGGCTGAAAATGTGAAGCTTCTAAACATGACTTGATCTTTCTGATGATGAGACCCACACCCAGGAGCCCACCAAGAAAACCCTCTTAGAGCAGGAGACGTTCCTATAACCCAGGACCGTCAGAGGCACCGCTTACTTGGGAAAACCGGAGAAGCTTATGTCAGAAACCGGAGTCAAAGACTAAAGGTGTTGGGACAAAGCTCTCCTAGCACCCCAGTTTAGAAGGCTTTCGGGAGATATGTGTCAGAAACTGAGGGCAGAGGCCAATGATCATATTTCTTAGTTGTATGACTTTACGACGGACAAGTATATTGTCATATACTTCAGACCTCAAGGAGCCTTCCAGAAAGCTTTGTTATCCTCCCTTTACAGGTCTGAAAAATGAAGCAGAATGAGTAAGGAGCTTGCCCACACCTAGCCCACAGATACCTGGAACTCAAATGAAGGTGATCAGCTGACACCCACTGTGTCACTGCCCCGATCTCATTGGGCCTCTTTACCCAAAGAATAATTTCAATTACACTTCCTGTTGCCACATAATGACCTTCGACTTTCCAGTCTTTGTACTGAAACCCTGAGGCACATAACTCCAAAATAGCAATGACTATCCCTGTACTTCTCAAACACTACAGAAATTTAAACACACTCTCTGGGCCCAGAGGCAAGAATACCCTTTAAAGCCCCACGTGCACCAGAAGAGACCATTTGTGTAATGACAAAGAAAAAACACAGCAACAGTGGAAAAGATGTAGACACGTCAAATTCAGTTTTTGAAGTCGAAAAGTTTATTAATACCATTTGGGAACTGGCTGTTAAATATGACCATGAAGGAAGGCGAAATCCCTGTGTCTCTCTGCCCTTCAAAACCCCTCTGTATCACAGCTGGGAGGTTTCAAGGGGGGGCGGGGGGGGCCGGCTGCAGCATAGAAGACATTTCAAAGATGGAATCTCGCACAGGAATGAGGCAGTGTGGTCTCGGGGGGCTGCTGAGGCTTTCTTCCTAATTGAATCCTCCTGTTTTTCATGTTCAGCCTCCCAGAATTGTTTTTGGACCCTCCGCCACCCCCAAGAATGCAAAAAACATTTAGAGCACTTGATACATTCCATATTGAGTGGCCTTCTTCCACTGGTAAAGACACTCACCTTCTGTAATTATGCTCTCTCCAGAAGCAGCTTTTAAAGCAACAAGCCCAAGCTTAAAACTGGTTGAGCAAAGTCATTATCCTTGGAATGATCTGAAGCTAGAGACCCACATAGTATCTGCTCACCAGTGACTCAAGCTCAGTCTGCCGCACAGGGGGACTGTTGACTGTACCATTACAGTCTGAAGGACCCACAACTTACTGGAATGTCAGTTGGGTTTACATATGCTCCTGTTTAAAACACAGCCAGCTTTGGAAATGCGTGGCGGCTTCCCTCCCCACCCCTGGAGTGCAAATTCGTTCAATCAGTGCACTTCCTTTCTAACACCTGGCTCTGTGCAATCCCTCCAAACAATGGAGTTGATGAATGGGGCGGGGGTGAGGAAGGAGGGGGAAAAAAGAGCAAAGGGAGTTAAAAACTCAGAGAGAGAACAGCAGTTTCTTGGGAAGAAAGGGTGTGCCCCCTCACAAGGTCAGCGCGAACCTTCCCAACACTGCTTCGTTGTGGCCCCCCTTGGGAGCTCCACTGGACACCCCACAGGGGCCCTCTTGCCAGCTCATAAAGCCCTGGCTTTCCACTGTCCTCTGCTACCAAACCCACTTCTTCCCCTGCACAGCCACACTCCTCAAGGCTGCCCATCCGCCTTCTGGCCAGCCCAGGTCCCTGACGCTCCTTCTGCACTGCACGCTCTCCCCAGCACTGTGATGCAGACCCATCCACAGTCCCACGCTGCCTCAGCAGCATGTGGGGCTGGGTTGGAGCCCAGAGACGACACTGCTCGCAACAGGCCGAACGTGCAGCCAGCTGTGAAGCAGACTTCGCCTCCGATGCGTGTGATTTACACTCGATGACGTCCATACAATGCCCAGTCTCCCATGGTGCATTCTCAGAAGGCGTCATGGCCATGAAGCAATGGAACACTGAGTTTATTCGCTCCAATTTTTATTTCTTTGCTGGATGATCCAGCATCATTGGACACTTGTCCATTATCTTGGCTCCTTGTCTTTCATAATCACATCTCCCTCGGCGCGTCTGTGACCCCTGAAAGGCTGGTCTTCGTCCCCTCTGCAATAAGAACAGAGTTTTGTGGAGAGGGAAGGTAGTTTTATTTACTTGTCTACAGCGGAGGGGAGCAGTGTGATGGCTAAGTGGAGGGGTATCTAACCAGCCTTACAAGGACAAGAAAGAGGAGAGCGGTCAGGGTCAACACACCCCTGCTTGTAACATTCAGTGTCTGGAGACTTGGTTGGCATCAGCTTGTGTCTGGCGGTCAGCTATTCTGACACGGTCTTTGTGACATTCTGCCCTTGACTTTGTTTTGAAGTCTCTTTGCAGGTGGTCCTATGTCCTCAGAACACAAGATAAAAGCAAGATGGTAGACAGATAAGTCAAATTTGGTTAAACCTACAGGGGACAGGGGCTCTCTCTCCCAGGCAGGAGAGGTATCGCTGTATGAGTTCCACCTCTGTCCTTCTGGCCTCTTTTGCAGAACACTTCTACCTCCCTCAGGCCACCTGTGAGTTATTCATTTAGCCAACTTTTAATATAAACTGTTCATTGTGAGTATTGAGAAAGGACCAGCCCGTCACCTGCGGTCAGTAATCAGAAGGCATTGCCATGGTGCTGGGTGTTCCTGGTGTCGTCCAAGCCTGTGCATGCCCACTGCTACCACCACCACATTGCCATCACCTTTTGCCTGCTTCATTGAAATGCCACATAAGTAACTGTTCTGTTTTTTTCCCTCACTCTTGCAAATTGTTCGCTATATCTAAGTCAGCGTGGCCTCTCCAAAAATTAAATTATTCACTTCCCAGGCTTAACTTTCTTCTAAGTTTGATCTAATTTATCAGAAATTATTTTATGTAGTGGTTTGTTTATATTCTGCTCTTCTAAATCCCACTGCAATGTAAACATGTGACGGGAGAGAACATGTCCAAGTCATAACTGGCGCAGGTTCATCCTGAGTGAATTTGGCCAAATAGCATGGAGGGAAGGCACAGCGAGTGCCCAAGAGTGGAGTTCAGACGTCTCCTTCCTGAAGGTCACGCATGGCCTGGAGGAGCAGACAACCAGGTCTCAAGGCGCCAACGAGCATGCACACAAACGGTTCAAGGGTGAACTTTGAATCCTTGCTGGCCTATGGCATAGACATGCAGGGTTGAGCAAAAAATAACTCTGGGCCGTGGCCTTACATCTCTCAAATTGGACTGATAAGTGCTGTTTTATAGAAGTTGTAGTATTTCTTAGGCCAGGCTGCAAGAGAGTGTCGAGGAGGAGCCAGAGGACTGGACGACCTCGCTGCTGGTCAGTTGCCTATTCCCTTTGTGCATGTGAGTATCTGTACCTGGTGGGCAATCACATGGTGTCCACTTCAAGGAGGCTCGGGTGCTAAGCCATGGCGTCCGTGCCAGGATGCCCTGTGAGTCTCTGTTCTGCACTCCTGCCCTCATACCTGAAGCAAGTTGAGATGAAATTTCTTATCACTAAAAACTCTTTTCTAACTCTTGAGACTATGACCAGATGGTATGAACAGCTGATTCTCCTTAGAAAAATTGGTAAGAAGAGGCAGGAAATAGAAGAATACAAAAATAATTTTCAAATGTTCAGAAGAGGAAACAAAAATTGTGCAGAAGAAAGTAAAAACTACGGCTGAAGAAAACAAATTCTTGGAGTTAAACCCGAAAGTCTTCCGAGAGGGTCAGAAGGCTCAAAGCTTGGGTCCCCAGAGCAAGAGACACAGCACCACTGAAGGGAGAAGGATTCACCCCAAAAAGTGGCGTGATAAGAAAGTGACCCAAGAGGACGTGTGTGACACCAAGAAGCCATCAGCCTCATACAGACAATGAGTCTCCTACCTACCAATGGTGGCTACCGATGGTGCCTACTTCCTTCTGAATACAATGGGCACATAAAATCTTTTGGTTTGGTTTGTTTTGTTTTACTTAATAGTGATTTCTAGTAGTGTGCATGCCTTGGTGAACCTAGTCAGATGGAGATGCCTGGCATAAGGGTTTGAGAACTGAAATTTGCTGCGCCCAAGTTGGGGCACCACATCCACGCGGATCCCTGCCCCTCCCAACCTCCAGGAAGCTCACCCCATCCTCGGAGAAGACAACGAGCAAGTTAAATGTTTTGCTCCAAAAGTAACTTCAAGCAAGGTGGGTCTAAGAAACTTTCATTCTATGTATTCCTTGTGGGATGACCCAAGGGACTGATGTGGTGGCCCGTGGGTGCCTTGGTGGTAGGTGTGGTGGGGTCACTCAGCATGCCCCTTCGCAATGTTGTGAACCAGCACAATGACAGAAAATCAATGAAAATGGAGAAAAGCATTCCTTGCCACAAGCTGAAATGATGACATGGGGTTCACATACAGGCCTGTGTGACGCTAGAGCTCAGGAGTCATTTATTTCCAAAACGCTGATTAAATAGACTTTTAACAAGTGGACAGGGCGGGTCCGAGCCACACGGGGCAGGGCTCTGCGGTCTTCCTTCCCAAACCTGCCTCCGCTTCCTTCCAGCACTTGCCTGGCGTCCCGCGCCCAGCCTTCCTCCTCCCACACTATCCCACGTTCGCTGAGAAGTTCAAGCCCCAGGCCAGGCCCAGGCCACGCGAGAGGCCAGCCCAGCTGCAGGCCAGCCCAGCCGAGAGCCCTCACCTTGTCCCCGGGTGAGGGGAGCATGTGGTCATCCCCCCACTCCAGCGTCCCTCAGGACAGTGGTGAGTGCTGAAAGGCAGCCCGGGCAGCTGCACTGGCCCCAGGTCCTCCCCAGGAAGGGGGTGCAGGCAGGAGCCGGTGGGGGGCAGCGGGACTGCAGCCCCGGGGCCGGGTCCTCCAGGAGCCCTGGTTTCCGGCCGCCTCTCCCGCCTCCTCTTAGTCCTCCTTGTCGCCGTTTCTCCTCCCCACTCCTTCTCCTCTTTGCAACCTGGATGTAAGCCCTGACCTCCCTCTCTCCAAGACACTTGCCCCCTCTCCCTTCCCTCCTTCCCCCCTTCCTCCATTTCTATATTTTGCAGAACTTCTTGCTTTCTGAATCCCCGCAACTAGCATTTTCCCAACACATTAGCTTGTTTCACAATTAAAATGATATGAGAATAAAAATAGCCATAATACAAATAAAGACCTAACCGAGAAACATACATATATAATACATACATACATACATACATACATACATATATATATATATATATATATAATCTAAAGATTTTGATTCCCATGAAGCCTGCTCGCTTTTGATTCTGGAAAAGCTTAAGTCTCCATCTCAGAATTCAAGGGAATCTCAGCAAACATCTGCTCCAATTCCCAGTCGATGAGGAACTGCCTTGGCCTGCACTAAGCAGGTATCCACCAAATAGCAGTAAGCACTCCGGGGGGCAGAGAGGATGCAGGAGGTGACAATACCTCCGTCACCCCTGCAGAACTGGGGCTCCCCTGAACTCAGCCAGCTCTGAGACGGGACCTTCGACAAAAACTGTGTCCACAGAGAAGCGGAGGCACTTGGTGGCTGAGGAGGAGGCGCTGGCCCCTCGCAATGGCCGTGTGCTTGAGGCCAGCAGGGTACTCAGCAAGACGCCACCGTCAAGAGTGTTCTTGAAAAGGCCTCTGTGCGACGCCTGTTTTACAGGGGAGCAGAGAAAAGGCCAGCGACGTGTCCGCGCAGGACCAGGACCAGAATCCGATACCTCATGGCAAATTCTGTCTGTCCACACGCTCGGTGTCGCCTGAGTCAAGCAGGGAACACTTGCCGAAGGTCAGCTTGGGAACTGCCCTCTGCTGCCGGTCACCCCCCGGGACCCGTGTCCTGCCGCTCACCTCTCCTCCTACACGACACCCCTCACCGACGTGGCGCCCCTTCTCTTTGCTGGTGGCTAATAGCTACCAGGACCTGACGCGGCCTTGCCAGGCCAGGGCCAGACGCTTGGCCTGGGCAGGAGGAAAGAACACCAAGCCGCTGCCAGAGCCGGCGCGGGGCTGGCTCCAGGCCCCCAGCCGCCTGGCGTGGGACAGGGACGTGTGGGACACCCCTCCTGTAGCTCCGGCTCGGCACAAGAAAGCAGTGGTCTCTGAAGACCCATTTCAAGCCCCCTGGGAGGGGGGCTAGAGACGCCAATCCCCACATTTAGTGGAAGAGAAAAGCAAATCTCCGGGAGGAAAATCACCACCAGGCAAAGGGTCTAAAACCTGCCCCCACGCGGGACCCCCGGACCACTCTGCGTCCAGCCACCCTCAGCCACAAACGCAAACTAAAGGGTCTGAGGCAGCCAAACAAAAAAGCAAGGAATTAGTTTAGGGGACAGGATGGGGGAAGGAGGAGGGCCAGAGAGGCCCAGCTGGGGTCGCAGGGGCGAGTCCCCCTCCAGCCATGGGCTGGGGCTAGAGATGGGGGGGCAGGAAGGGCCCCCCACGGCTCTGGCGAAAGCAAGCCAGAGTCCTTGCTTGGTGGCTCCCTGAAAGCTTCCAGCTGGCCCCTGGCCGCGCCCTTCCGCGGCCCCTGCCCAGCGCTGAGCGAGACCGAGAGGCGGTGCAGCCCCGGGACAAGCTGCGCGGCCGGCGGGGGTGGCGCACGCGGGGTCAGCGCGCCTCTGTCTCCGCAGCGCTGAGTGCATCTCGGAGAGGAAGGAGCCTGGCGGCCTTTGCTCGCTCTCCTTCCCTCGTCCCTCCCGTTCCTTCCTTCTCCGATTAGTTTCTAAACACTCAGTGTTTGTTTCCCTGGGACGTTTTCCAAAATGTCCCTGTGGGCTTATAGATGGGCAGTCTGCCCTTTCATGTCTTTGCGTGCATGCAGGGGGCTCCGGACCGTCTCTCCCTGGCCCTTGCTGTCTTCCCGCCCTCGACAGGAGGCGGAACTTCACTTCACACGTGAGTTCTTGGCGCTTCTTCAGACCCAGCCAGCTCCCCCTAGGACCCTGCGGGCTGGAAGGGACCCCGCGTGCTGGAAGGGACCCCACAAGCCAGCTGCACCCCGAGTCCTGCTGCAGACTCCATGCAGTAGACACTGCTTGGGTGCAGTCACTGGAAGTCGAAGTCCGAGGAGTAGTTCCCTCCTCTCAGAGCCTGGGCAGCTAGGACACATGCACTTGAACTTGCAAAGACAAAGAGAAATGCTTGCGTGCAAATTCCAGGGGGAGGAAGTCACATGGCAGCAAGAGCAGTGCTCGTCCTGCCCCTCTGTAGGTAACTTGCAGGGACTCTTTTCCTCTGGAGAGAGATGGAGACCGGGGAGGGGGAGGGGGCTGGTGGCAAGCTCCAGGCACACGGGGTGGAAAGTCACTGTGTGTGGGCATCCGGGTCAGAGCGACCTGATTGCAGCTGCAGCCGCGTCGCCCACCCACGGGGGACGGGGCAGCCACAGCAGTGCCCCAGCTTTGTGGCCTTGGGAAGGCCGCCGAGCCTTGGGGTCTCCAGCTCCCACTTCTATCATGCGTGAGATGACTCGGACTCAGCAGATGGGGACGGAAATGAGCAAGGGCCAGCAGAGCCCTGGCTAATTGTCGCCGCTCTTCCCAGGAGAACAGACAGCCACTGCCCGCGGTCCCTCTTCAGTGGGGCTGCGTTGGGCGCAACACTCGGCCCAATTGGGCTGCTCCACCGTGGCCCAGAGCTCAGGACACCGGAGCTGTGTGTGCAAGGAGCCCCCAGAAGGCTGAGCAGATGGGTGTTGTATAAATAACATCTTTGCTGCTCTGCGGACTGTGCCCAAATCCCCCAAGCCAGAGCCAGGGTGTGGTGTCCTCCAGGGCGGCTCAGCCTCCAGTTGTGAGTCCCGGTCGCCCGTGGGCGTGGGCTCCTGCAGGGAGCCTGGCCAGCGCCCGCCGGGGAGATGCCTGCCAGCTGCCTGCTCAGTCAAAGGGAGCAGCCCGATCTGGCCGTCGCAGGCCGCGTCCCCGTCTCGCGGGTGCGTCTCCCTCTGGCCCCGCCTCTGTCTGGGACGCTGCCACGCGGGGCCCTACCATGCCGCCCTCTCGCGAGGCCGTGTGATGGGTAGGCAGGGGTGTGGCTGCGGGGTTCCCGGGGCCGCGGGCACCCTCACCTCGGGGTGTCCCGGAGTCTCTCCCCCGCGAGCTCTGCATTAACTGTGGGATCAAGCGAAAGCAGGCATAGGCGAGCGGAGGCCGCGGCTGCCAGGGCTGGCGACCGGCTCGAAGCCGCGGGCTGGGCCTCGTCTGGACGCCTGTGGGAGCCTCTGCCCAAGGAGAGCGCGCCGCCTGCCACTCTCCACGGAGGCTGTGGTGGACTCAGCAGGGACACGGGTGGCGCTGAGGGGAGGCTCCGACGCCAGACCACCACCACGCAGCTGTCACACAGGTGCTGCGCCCCATGTGAGGGGACAAGCGCCTTTCTGTCCTAAAACTGCTCCTTGCTGACTTCGTGGCCAGGGGGAGCAGAGGCGATGATGAGGCTGGGAGGCAGGAGGCTCCTCGGGGGCGGGGGCAGCTAGACTCCTGGAGTTTGCAGAACCAACGCCCCCACCCCTCCCGGCACCCTCCTCCTGGGCAGCCCGTCCGGGACAGTGATGACTCCTCAGCCAGGCACGGAGGCTACAGCCCAACCATGTGAAGTCTCCGGTGCCAAGAGAGCGGAAAGGGAGACAGAAGTCAAAAAACACTAAAATACGGTGTGTGAGGCACCAGGTCAGGGGCCTGGGGCGGGCCCACAGGCCACTGCCGAGCTGGAAGCCCGAGAGACCCGCGTGTCATCTACCTACAGACGTGGAATTGAACTAAGCAAGTTGGACACTTGCCTCGGGTCAAAAATCAGCCGGTGCCACAGTCGGACCAAACACCCTCCTCTGTCAGTGACCAGGTTTTGCGCTACTGGAGCAACCCATGGGGTTTAAGACAACAAAAATGCAAACAAGGAAGTCCGGGTTCTCGGGGTGAGGCAGCAGTGATCTTCCTCATACGCAAAGTGCTGCGTTCTGGCCCCTCGGGATGGAAGACTTTATCTTCCACATGAAGACTCCAGCTATGCCAGAGTCGCCTTCCCGGGTGCTCACATCGCCTCTGTCCTGTGCAGAGAGATCTGAAGATGCCATCAGCCCAGGCCCCCAGCCTTCCCCAGCTTTCTCCGAAGTTCTCCCAACCCAACTTGACCTCCGCTCTGCTCCACTGAGGGGCCTTGGAGGAACAACACTGTTGGAATCACAAGAGCGGGGCTCACCGCCCACCTGTGCCTTGAAGAGTCTGTCAGCTCCGACAAGGCCACTGAGGTCTTGGGGCTCTGTCTGCCTTGTCCCTAAAATGAGAGCAGCCACTTCGAGTCCCTAGGTGTGTTGTGAGCATCAATGGTGTGTTCCATTCCTAAGGCCCTCAGGAAGGGTAACGCATCTGAGTGTTACCAACACAGCAGTGCAGAGAGGTCTCTGGTCCAGAATAAACTTCTTATTTTATTCCCAACTTAATGAGGTGTCATTGATATAGAACATTGTGCAAATTTAAGGTGTAGGGCGTGTGAAGATTTGGAGACACACGGGTGTTGTGAAATGGTTGCCAGACAGGTTTAGTCAACTCACCCCAAGCTCCCATCGTCTCCGTTTCTTCGGAGTGTGACGAGACCACGGAAGGACATTGATGCCTGGCCTCTCCACAACACTTTGCTGCTCACTACACCCCACGCTGTGTGAGGTCTGGCTGGACCGCCAGCTACAGAGGCCCTTTATCTTGAAGGAAGAGCCTGGTCTAGTGCCTTCAGGGCGATAGCTTTACAATCATGTCTTCTGCACCCAACATCTCTCCGGCAGCTGCCCGAGTCCCTTCAGCTCCGGAGTGTAAATCAATTCAATCTCAGACCAGGCAGCCGACAACCTATACCTGGCTTTTCACCTCCTCCCCTCCCTACCCCTGTCTCCCGCTCCATCCCCTCCCTCCCCTCTTCTCTCTTCTTTTGCCCTGCAAAATGTGTTTCTCTTTTCTAAGGAAGGTTCTTGTCTGATCTTAGCTGTTTTGAGTGCAAGAATCCAGCACTTGGAACGAGGCTCTGTCAGCCCAAGCTGGGCCCACTATCAACACCGCTGGCTTCCAGCACTGTGTAGATGGCAGCCCCAGGCGCAAGGCGAAGCCCAGGCAGCAACGCTACCTGAGTTACCTCATGCCTGAGCTGGGCCCTCGGTGGGGTCAGGCCGCGAGTGCAGGGTGCGGGCTCAGGGCTCGCCGTCGGTAGGACCTACATGGCGGGTGGCTTCACGGTGCGCTTCTGTCTCCCACCTCTGGTATCACATTGCTGCTGGCTGAGGTCTCCTCGGGGTAGAGCTGCACGTGGGGGAGAAGCCAGCCCTGTGAGCTTCATCCTTTGGCCAGCCTCGTCTTTAAATTTAAGCTCACAGAGAATCCTGGAAAGATCGGAGCACACAGCTCCACCCTCCAGCTAGAAGTCCAATATCTGCCTTCGGCTGGCAGCATCCTGGCTCCATTGTGTGGCCCAAGGAGCTGGACTGTGTAATTTCCTTTCAGCACGAGGCTAGTAGAAGGTCAGGAAGATTGGTTTAATTATAGCGTCTGCTACCTGGAGCTGGAGATCAGACTTCACTGTGCTTATTTCCTTGGCTGTAGAAAATGCATGAGTGTTGCTTTTAATTGAATCCAAGATGTTAGTGCTTCATACCATTCTGAGGAAGAAAATAAAAGGCCGCCAATTAGTCTGACTCGCTATTGACAAGAAGATACACCTGATAGTAAAGTGTCAAAAAAAAAAAAAGTCTTAGAACAAATGAAAGGTGCCACCTATCTCAGAGGGTTCCTGCGAAGATTAATTAAGATCGTGCATCTGAAGGTGGCGTGAAAACTGTCAAGTACCTTAGATACACTGTTGAGAGAGAAACCCATGTCGAGGGAAGGCAAGATTGGAAGTCAGACTTCCCCTGTCACTCAACCCTAGCAGCATCACCCCCTGGACAATTCCTTCGACCCTCCTGGACTTCAGTCTTCAGCGCTATAGAGTGGACACAGTGATTCCTGCCTGCAAATGTTGGATCACAAACGTATGTGGAACATGCATCATGTGTTTATCTGAAATGGCTGGAGAAGTGGCATCCAGTGGTTTGAGTCGCTAAATCTGGCAACTGCATAAATGACAGGGATCAAGAAGGTAAAGTGGATGTTGTGTTGAGTCAAAGGAACAAGACCTGGGAATTGACAGAAGGCAGCGGTCAGGCAAAGGAGTGAAGGAATGAATACCAGGCTAGGAATGCCCCAGGCGGTCTGATGAGGGCTGGAGGCCCTCAGACCTCAGACCTGGGGGTGGAGGCAAGGCAGGCTGGGAGGGACAGTCTGGGGGTCCAACAGGCAGTTGAGGGTTCTGATTCACAGCAGAGGCACGTGACCCCATCCTGCCGGTTGGGAGGCTCGGGTGGCTTGAGGATGCAGGATGTCTCAGGAACAGTCTAGAGCAGCCTACTCCAAAGAGATGTCTTTTTAAAATTGAAGATGACTAAGCGAGTAATAGCTGTAGGAAGGGAGCTCAAGACTCTCATTGAGCAAGAACATGTTCCAATGTTTTTCAATAAATAAAGGAAAAGCTGTAAATTATTCATTTGTTATTTTTGTCAGATTTTCAAATCTCAGATTTTTTTCCTGTTTGTCTCCAAGTTTTGTATCCATAAAAATGTTTCTCCTCCACGGTAAGTAACCTTTTTTTCACATGGAGTCTCAAACCACACCACATTTGCAAGTGTAAAGTTTGCTTCTCCTCAGTCCTCACTGGGCAGAATCCTAGGTACCTGGGCCTAAATACTGAGCCCTTGTTTCCGCAGAAGGCAGTCTGTGTGGCTGGGGTGTGTTTTGACTTGAGCAGTTGCTAAATGCAGGTCTTTGATATTTGACTACGTTTCTGAGCTATTGAAATATACTTGGTTTTAGTCAATGAGAAATGAATGGCATTTGTGTTTTCTGAGAACACACAGCTACCTGTGAATTAGACTGGAGGTTTGGTTGCCGGCTTAGCGAGGGGCAGGCAGTCCCAGGATATAAAGGGCCAGACCCCCTCTGGCTCCTCCTCCACAGCTGTCTTGGCCCTGGAGTTAGCACCTCCGAGCCCCTGGGGCTTCCTCCAGGAACCTAATAAGTACTGCCTATTTGCAGAGGTATTTGTGAAGATCATCAGAAATAATATGTATGAAGGGTATTGTAAATTTCAGAATGACACTGGTATTAGCAAGTCTTATATGCTTGGCTCCCTGGCAGAACTGGGAGAGGAATCTCGGTCTTTCCACAGGAACTCATTGTTGCTCATGTTCAACAGCTGCACACCATGTGGGAGGCATAATCAACGTCCAGGTGTCCCAGGGGTCCAGAGACCTCAGGAAGGGTCTCTCCCCTTTTCTCTGGAGACGGGGCATGTCAACCTTGACTCTGGGGTGCCCTCTTCAAAGCAGAATGGGGCAGAATGAGTCTGGTGACTGACATCCAAGTTCACATCCAAGTTCACATTCCGTAACATAAGTTACAGAGCTACAAAACCTTTGAGAAAACTTGCACGTTTCTGGACATTGAGGATTTGAGTTTTTCATTTGGAGCAAACTGGAAAGAGCAAGAGCTACCTAAACATGTCAACAAAATATAAGTCTTGAAAAGAAAGACGCAAGTATTTTAGAACTATAACAGCTTGCTGCCAATTAACAAGACCCATTTCCAAAAACAACCTGTGGAAATAATATTGGGCACTTCATACTCAGTGGGGTATAGTTTTCTAGAATCTGTCATATTAAAAAATACGATGTACATATGACTACTTAGGAGCAGAAGAGACCTTTGCAACTGTGAACTGAGAGGTGCACTTTCAGAGTTTGAAAACAAAGTACAAATAAACAGGAATTTTCACAGCCCCACATAACAAATTAGGATTGAACCAGACACAGGACTGAGCTGGCCTGGCTGAAGAGCACATTCTTGCTTGGGTGCACCAGGCTCTTTGGCCTTTCTTAGAATTTGCATGTAGTCACCGCCCTGAAAAGTCCATGGTCTCTTATCTTCCTTTCTCATCCCCTGGACAGGAAGGCAGCAACAATACACCCAGCATCAGTGTCTCCGATGTCAGGCTTTTCTGGACATCAGTGACTTTCTCAGTGAAAGCACCCTTACTTCCAACGAGCTCTCATGCCTCCCATAGTCTCACTGAGACAGAAAGGAAACAATTCCCTTTAAAGAGTAGAACGTTGCAGCTGGCCCTTCCAGTGCCTCTGAGCCATCTCAGTTGACCTTGTACCCTCAACATAGCCATCCCTCCGCCTCACATCATGTTCTCCTAGTAGCACAGCACATCTTTAAAAAGTACTGGCTCTATTAATTTTTCACCAAAAAATCCATCCAAGGTTGTACAGACTGGGTAGAGGAATTATCTGCTGGGCTTTTTCTTCTTAATATGACATGAATCCCCATAACCAAGTGGTTTCACCCAACTAAACACAGATCACAGTGTCAGAAAAAAGCTTGTTACCCCTTGGAAACGAGAGTCTAACATTAGACAGCACCAGCCATGTGCCCACGCTTCCCTTTTCTTGGCTGGAAACCCAAGGCTTCTTGATGCTTCTATCTTCTCCCAGCCAGGGAACTAGGGATAGACATTTTGACTTTTATGTTGAGATGAGACTTGGTATTTGGACTTGCCTACACTTTATTTTGAACTGCCTGAAATCATCTTTGCAAATAGTAAACATTAAAAAGAAAACATGTTAAATGGAACCCACTGAGGATCCATCTATATGAACTTAACCAGAAAGGTCTGCCCTAGTTGGGTCTTCCCACCTGGACATTCTCATCCCTTCTTTCTACAAAAGTGTTCCACTGTGCTGCTGATGGGACTGTCAGCCAGGTGCCCTTCTCAGTACTGGTCCCCGAGCACAGGTTGACCAGTAGTAATATACATCACTGGCTGATTTGTTCCATAATATGCCACTGGCTCCATTGATTTGTTCCAAGATAAGCAAAAGACCCCAACAGAATCAACAGTTCTTCCCTGGGGTGGCTATATGGACATAGAGGAAAAAAAAAAAGTGTTTCTTTCTGCTGGAAGGTTGAAAGTCATATCACATTACATGGAGCTATTACCTGGGGGTAGAATATGACGAATGACATCAAGGAGACATAAAAGAGTAGAAAGAACAAATCCAAAAGAACAAATCCTGAGACCCTTATTAAGTTCTTGTCTCTAGACTTCTCTGGAGTCAAAAAGAAGATTGCAACCCTATCTTGACCTGACTGAACCCAAAACTTGATGTGTTCAGAGTTCCAATAAACTTGATGGTAACCAAGATAATGAATTTTAGTTTCGTGCTTATGGATAAAGATTTTCTGAATGGGAGATGATGGGAATCAGCTTGGTGGATTAATGAGAGGAATCCTACCTTCAAGTGGGGTCACAGTCTAGAAGTTGATGTGGGAGAGGCAGGAGGAGAGAGATAGAGCTTAGCTCACTACCTTTATGCTCCACGGTAGACCACGAGCATCCCTCTGACACTCTTGTGCTTAAGCAGCCACCTTCAAACCACCAGTCTAGTGCATACTCCAGAATGCTCTAGACCATAATCTCAGTGAGGGGAGGGGCTGTACTTGTCTTATGTTCCCCGCACCCTAGTGCCTAGCTCAGTGGCTGGGAAGCACGCAAAGATCATTATGATGCAGAATGAATGATAGAATTATGTTTACTTGTGTCTAGCTAAACACCATCTTCCCCTCCTTAAATATGAATGTCTTCCAGAGCTTCTGAGAGGTTTAATTGGAACATGATGTGCACGGCTGCCCCAGAACTCTGCAGGCATCTGTTGCATTGAACAGAATGCACACCAGACTTGGAGCAGAGGACCTGCGTCTTAGGCCCAAGCCCACGATGGCATGATTACAGGCAAGCCCTCTTCTCTGGGCCTCCATCGCCCCACTGGAAACGAGGGGCTGAAAGAGATGAGCCCGTGGTCCTTCCAACTCTACCAGGCATGGCTCGGTGAGGAGCAGGGCATGATGACTCACTTAGCAGGATAAACAAGTTCTCTCCATGTGCAGCCTGCTGAAGTAATGAGCAACGAGCAGGACTCTTTCTAAACAGAAAAAATTTTCACACCAGACAGAGTCCAAAACCTCTGAGGGTTAAATGAGGAGAACTATAATACTAAGCAGATGGATCCTCTAAGATAATATTGCGACACCTCCTGGCATCCGCACCCCTGTTTCCATAGGATCTCTCCTGAGTGATTGAACTGCTCTGCCCGGGGACACCTGAGGTCACCTCCAGCCCTGGCCCTGACCCCACCCAGTGCAGCACGCCCTGAGCACTCTGCCGGGGCCAGGGAACACACAGACTCTCTTCCAAAGGCCTCCCAGGGAGCCACAACTCCTCGCTGCCAGTGGTAATTGTGTGCTTTCTCTTTCCTCTAAGCAGATGCTTGTCCCAGAGGTTCCCGGGGTTCCTGGGAAGCAGATGAAGACAGAGGGACTAGCACTGCTCTGTTAATAAGAAGGCCTCCTGCATGCCTCGTGTGCGCTGTTCCAGAAGTAGCACAATGGATCTAACGAGGTAGGTAATCTCCTCCCCCAGTAAGGACCAAGAAAAGGAAACTCAGAAATATTCTGGAGCTAACCCAACATCGTTCTGCTTCAAAGTGGGGCCAGAATTCAGACCAGGACCATCTTACTGTTCCTCTGTGTTCTACATCTAATACAGCTTCAGGCAAATGGAGCTGATATGCTTTTGGGAAAGTTAGGATGAACTACTTTCTCCATGTGGTAAAACACGGCTGATGTAAACCGGGAGTGTTGGTGAAATGGAGTCGTGATGGTAATTCTGGGGTGCAGAAGACAAAGGGGTCCAAGCGAACAAGGGCTGTTGCATGAGCTGAGCTGGTGGCCTGAGCCAGAACTCTCTTGACGCTCCCGCTCAGATTCTGCCCAGTCTGGCCCGTCACCCTGGGCTGCTCCCAGCCGGAGGATCCCAACCTGGAGGCTGAGTAAACCCAGCTGCAGGAGCCACTGCCAGGCCCTCTGGGAGAGACTGTAATCCCAGAACTTCAGTCGAGGCTCGGCTCGGGAGGCATCTTTCCAGGAGCTTCCCGGATGGCCTTGGTGGCTGCGGCGCTGTCTCCCCTCTCAACACTTCTGTGTCCTCTGGAAGGTGGGCACCCCCCTCAAGGACATGTGCACACACTCTTGGGGACCTCGGGCTGGAGGGACCATAAGATACAACCTGACACAGTCTGCCTCTACGTGGGTGACAAAAAGGGACCTGAAAGCTTGGTCCTCGCGTCTTCCTATGTTCTAACACCCGAGACAGGAACTATTTCAGAGTTTGATCACAGAAAGCGTGTCTTTGCTAATTAGTTAATTATTTTATTATTTTTACTCAGACACAGTACATTTCATAAACAGTGATGTTTATTTCTGGGGGCAAATGCCCAGAATATAGCTCATGTCCTCCTGACAGGCTCTCGAAACTTCTACCTAACTGACTTACCTTTGCTTCACACATACTTACTCATCCTTCATGATTCAGTCTGGTTAAATTTGTGCCCAGTGAATCCTGCTTCACCTCCCTGGAGGCTGGATCAAGTGACCCCCTAACTCTTGCAACTCACTTGGTCCCAGGATTCTCCTGGGCACAGTGCTGCTCTCCTTTCTTGGCAGTTCCCACCCTGCCCTTACCTCCCCTCCACGAGTGCCTTGGGGCAGAAAGAACACATCCTTTCTCACATCTGTGTCTCTGAACAGCACATGATGGGGAAATAGTTATGAGGAGTTTTTGCTGGTCTAATGCCTGACTGAATAAATACTCAAAGGGAGGGAGGGGGAAAGAGGAAGAAAGGAATGGAGAGAGAGAGAGAGGACAGACTGGATGTATGTCCAAGCCTCAAGAATATCACCGTAGATTTTTAAGCTATTAACTTCTTCCTCCTTTATCCTTTGTTGGTTGATTTCTGTCCTTCGAGTTGTAGTATCGTCTTTTCAAGAGATTGGCATAAGTAAAGTGAAAGTTATAAAGTTACAAATATGCATAGTACCTCTATGAAACGACTTGACTGTATTCAAGCCAGTATGACTGATCAAATCCTGGGACTCACCACACCTTGAATCCCACAGAAGTGAACCATTTGTGCATCTGTGTCACAAAGGTAAATAGGGCAGAGGGAACCCGAATCAATAGCCTTCATGGGTAAGAACTACAAAACCTTGTGTGAGATCAAAGATGCAACTTCCAGACCCTTCTTCCCTGGGAAAGCAATATGTAAGCCGGTGGGAATGCTGTTGCCTTTGAGACTGTCCCTTGGGACCAGCTGTAAGGAAACAGCTCAAGCCAAAGAACCAGGGAGGCTGTTTGTCAGCTGACCCTCCCCCATCCTCTGTCTGCAGTTCCCACCACCCCTCTCACCAGGCCAGCTGAAGCCCAGGGTGGTTTAGAAATCAGCGCAAAGTTGCCAGTATTCAGACTTTATAAATCAAACACAGACTCCAAGGATCTGAGTGATTTGACCAAATTCTCGAATTGAATGAGTAGCAGCATTGGAATTTAAGTTGTGATTTTCTCATTTCCCCTCCATCCTCTGCCTTTTAATTACCAAGGTCACTGAGATATCTGTGGAACTCAGTGATATGTCGTTGGGTTGAGGATCCGCTCTGTGACCTGATGGGTAAAGACACATCCACAGGGAAATGTCAGGATCTCCTTTGGGATAGATGACTCGCATGTGGTTTTAAAAAGCATCTTAATGACATAGCAAGTTTATACTTAGAAAATGACAGTCCTTCTAAAAAAAAAATCAGTACAGAAAATAAAGTTTAACAAAATTTTCCTCATTATGAAAATAAAGTGGAGATAAACTCCGAGAAAATATCCAAACTTCCCGTTCCATGGTGGGATTCAGATATTACTAGATTTACAGAAGGCACAAACAGACGTCACTTCCGGGAAAGCGGGAGACATGTTGGTGGCTAACGGAAGTGACGAGCCGGGGAGATGGTTCTTGGGGGTTGGTTGGACCTGAAGATGATTTGGGCCAGGACAGTGGCGAAGCCTGCTGAGGTCGTCTACCAGCTCATCTTGTCCATGCCCCCACGGTCCTGAAACGTACTTGCAGGTCACTCTCGAGACCCAGAAGACCCCAAATCAGGATTAACAGAAAAGTGATAGAGCTCCTTCTGCTTGAGGTTCGACAATGGTGCAACATGGGTGTTTCAGCCACGGGCTCTGTCGGGACGCCAGTAAAGCGTCTTCTTTGCCCCCAGGGTCCAACTCCGCGGTGAAATTGCCCAGAACCAGGAAAGCTATATTAAAGCGTTTCATACCGAAGTTCAAGACAGAGAAGGAGGAAGGAGCCTATAGTGTGAGAGAAAAAGCAGCTGGGGGTGGAGGAGTAAGAAGGAATCAGCAGAGAAAACGAAAAGGAAAAGCCACAGAAGAGAGAAAAAGAGAACGAACTCAACACGCGGTGCCACAGCGAGGCCGGGCGGGCCAGGATCAGCTCCAGAGGCTGTGACTGAGGTGAGCTCCCAGCACACACCTGCCGGGGCGGTGCGCCGGCATGAACTGGCCTGAAGAGACGCACACTGTCTCGGTTGATTATTTCTTGCTGTTTTGTTTCTTGGTTCTCACCACCCACCAAGTGAGAAGTTTTGTAAATGCATTTCTTTCGGTTCTAAAAAAGAAAGAAAGAAAAGCAAAAGGAGCATTGTCTCTTGGAGCGCCTATAAATTCCAGGGCTTGAATTTGTCCTGAAAGGGACATTCCCAGGCCATCTCGCTACGCATCTCCACAGATTCCATATGGACACTGGTGAGCAACAAGAGTAAAATAAAAGCCGTTAGCTCACGCTGGGTGGTGTGACTCGCTCTCTTCTAAGTTGCACTACAGAGTAACCTCCCTGGCAGAAAGGCTTCCGGCTGCATCATGGGCTCGTGAGGGCCAAGCTCCTGGTGGGACTTCATTGTCCCCATGAAGGCGAAGGCCAGTCACCTACAGGTCTGGTAGAAGGTTCAAGAATATTCCGGCTGCATCATGGGCTCGTGAGGGCCAAGCTCCTGGTGGGACTTCATTGTCCCCATGAAGGCGAAGGCCAGTCACCTACAGGTCTGGTAGAAGGTTCAAGAATAAGCGGCGTGGTCCCTGCTCAGGAAGTCGGGTGTTCTGGGTCTAAGCCCTTCATGTGATGCAGGGCGCAGACCTCCCTGGATGTGGTTGCACTTGAGGCAGCACAACGTGCTCGCCACCCCAGCTGCCAGCTGGATTCAATCTATTAAAAACTACAAAGCTTCCTGTGTAATGAGGAAAATTGCCGGCAGTCTTGAGAAAGGGAACTTCCTCTAACTTGCCAGTTGCTCCTCGCTGCCCTCCCCATAGGCTTTCTTCCCCGCCTTGGCCTGCCCATGTCAGCTGGGAGAAGCCTGGCAGGCGGCCGAGCTGGAGCGCCACCTTGGCCTGGTTTCTGTGGCCTCACCCCGAGGACGCCTCTGTCACTCTTCCTTTATTCAACACACATTCGAGGAGCACTGACTCCTCTGGGGGTCACCGGGACCGTGGAGATGAATGAAGCTGAATTCTGCCTTCTAGGAGATGCTGTCTGGAGGGGGAACAAGGCCCCAGTGAGGGCGTCAGGCAGTCCAGTCTCGGCTTTCTGGAAACGGTGACCCCAAGGTCTTGAAGGCTGACTTGAGAACTGCTGCTTTTTTCCATATAAATGGCAAGCTGAGCTGGATGACTTTATGTTTTTTTTTTATTGTTTGTTTGTTTTTTGTTTTTGGGTTTTTTTTTTTTTTTGCCATCCACGTAGAAAATCAGGATATTAGCTGTACAGAATGAGGCCCAGCAAAGACTAGGAAAAGCGTTCAGCTAATAATAAATATCGGGCTCATCGTAAGGTTTCTGTTCATGCTGTATGTCCGGAGTAGTTGGAGGGGCACTATACCGGAAGTCCAGAGACCTGGGCCTGGGCTTGCTCTGTGGCTTTCTGGGGAGGGGTGTTAACCAAACTCTGACAGCTGGCCTCATGGGCAAATCTCTTCACCACCCCAGCCCTGCTTCCCTGAGCACTGTGGTAATGGTAGTGCTGGAGGCAGAAGATATGAGGTGGGCAGATGTCCCGCAACACCTTCCACGCCGTGCCCTGCCCCAGGGACCCTTCCAGGTCACCACATCAGCTTCCTCCCAGGTCTGAATCTTGCCCTCCACAGCTAGGGGGTGGAAGGATCTGGGGCTTCACATTCCCACCAGGCCCTGTGGATCTTCCTTCCTTAGTGGAAGAGGAAAAGCAGGAATAAGAATGTAACCTTGTTGTTTTAGCTTCCTCTGGACCGACTTGTTCCAAAGGGGTTGTGACGTCCCTTTGAAGTCTGAATTTACTCTTTTTTTTTTTTTTTTTCATGAGAAATGATCAGAGGACTGAGAACCCCAGGGGTTTAGACATGGAATGCCTCAAACATGAGTCTCCCCTACAAGCTGCTCAGCCCCTTCCAGGGAGGAGCCCAGCTGGTGCCAGTCTCGCCTGGTGATTGGGGCATTTTTAATTGCAGAGACCAAATGTTCAGAATGAAATTTCTATTTTTCCAAGAAGAATGGTGTGGGTAGAAGCTGGAGACCAGGAAGGAGAGCTTCAGACCTCCTCTGGAAAGGATCACTTAAGGGTTGCTAGTTGGCAACCTGCAGCCATTCACTCTTTAGCGTCTTGCTTTTCTCTGGGTGGCCCACTCAATGACCCACCAAGATGATGGCACAAAGGCCCAGAATCTGAGGACAGACATTGCCCTGTGCTGCCTCTCTAAGTTCGCTTTTATAGGCATTTTTTCTCACAAGACCACGTACATTTGTGATTCCAAAGTAGCTTCTACTGGGAGCAGACCCAAACAACACTGTATCAGAAGGGGGACATCCAAGAAAGTGGAATTTAGGATGGGCCTTGGGGACAGTAGAGTAGGACTTGGAGGGAAGATCACTCCAACAATGAGCGCACGAGGTGGTCCCAGGGAAACAGTCTCCAGTACAAAGTGTTGGGCCATCTCCAAAACGTTCAGAGTGGTGACTTGAAGTCACTGTTCTTGTGAAATGACAAGGCCACTGTGCTGACTCATCATTTGAAAAGTATGGCGGAGCAACGCAGTGAAGAGCAAGGGGATGGCACCACAGTACAGAGGGACAATGAAAGCTGAGAGCAGGTAGGCAACAGCTTAAAACTGAGTACCAAAATGAGCAAGCCCCTTTGGGTCAGCTGGTCTTGTCTGGTTTAGTGAGAGAAGCCTGGGATGCTAAAGGTCAAGTTTGGGAACTGACACTCAGAGTAGAAAGTCAGACACTTTGAATGTGCAGTCAAGGAAGGCCAGTCCCACTGAGGTCAACGCCCTGGGCCCTGATACATCTGGGTGGATTCTCCCAAAGATTGATTCCCCAGAATCCTGTGGCCTCAGAGTCCAGAAGAGGGCCCTGCTTGGAGAGCCCAAGAACTGGCTCTCCTGTGGGAGAAGTTCCACAAGATAACAGAATCCATTGCACAGCCTCCTCTTTGGGATGCTGAATCATTAACTCATGTGACTAGGTACTTGGAGTAATAAAGCCCATGTAAATGGGTGTTGTATCAATGTCCTAGACATTTCAGTAGGCCTGAAACAGGTACCCAAAAACCCAAAATGCCATCATGGCTCCAAAAGACATCTGATAAGAGATTAAAGGGACTACACCCCAATTTATCTCCCATAGGTAGGATGTATTGACAGGAACCTGCAAGTGTGTGTGGATCTGGATTTGAACACACAATTTGGACACAAAACTGGATGAGGGAGAGTTGACTGACCTAGAAGCACTGTCCTGCAGTATTGGACTCTTTAACTGGTAAGAATTGTTAACACCAGCCCCACCCAAAGGGGACCTGAGAATACATCAGCTTACATAGCAAAGGAGAATTAAGGTTGCAGATGGAATTAAATTTGCCACCAGCTGACTTTGAAATAGGGAGCTTTCCTTGGCTTAACAGGCAGGCCAGGAACAAGTAAAAAGTAGAAGTTAAAAGTGAAGTTGAAATTAGAAGTGGGGTTCAAAGCAGAAGAGGGAAGGGAGAGAGTGGTCAGAGATGATGATGGGCGCTGCCATGGCAACACTGAGTCATGAGGGATAGGACCTCTGAGCAAAGGCAAGAGATGGATTCTCTCCCAGAGCCTTCAGAACGGAAGGCAGCTGGCTGCCACCCGTGAGACCTGTGCTTGACTTGTGACACGCAGAGCAGATAGCATGAGTATGATTTTAAGTCAGTAGGTGTGTCATCTGTTAGAAGTGGTAGGGAGCAAGCTATTCTCTGCATATTCCTGTGAGGACCTTCCAGGATGGGGCAACATGTGGTCAAGGTGGTTTAACGAGCCTGGAGTAAGCAGTACTCAACCCAGAGGCAAGAAAAAGTTTCTTAACTACTAAGGCAAATAGATGAAGGGGTTCACCACAGGGTAGTGGGCTCGCTGCATGGCTGCAGTGCAGGCCCAGCAGATCCGCCAGAGGGGTATGTTTCATGGTGGCACCTCCTCATCACCGAGGTCACTGGGGAGATACTGGTGATAGATGTCACTGCGAAGTTCCTGGATGTCACAGCTGTCACAGAGATGATTTGGCAGTGCCCTGAAGCAGTGAGGTCAAGTGTGGATAACAAGTTGTCAGAATTCAAAAGGCCGCAATTACCATGCTGTTTGGAAAGCGTCAGAAAGAAAGTATGATGCTCAGAGACTGCGCTCAACCATATGACTCTAATAAAACCTCATGTATGTTGTTCTGTGTCCAGACAGCACAGGGAAACTGAAGTTTCTATGTTCAGATCCAGACCGACCCACTGACATTAAAGAAGCTGGGTCCTTAGACAAACCCACCACAAGTGCAGAGAGGCTCATGATCCCTTAGCTGTTTACTAGAACGAAAGCCATTCATTGACACGGTGACCACAAGAGAGGATGCAGAAATGAAGAATTTTGAAAGACTTCTGGATGCAGGCAAGACTGACACTGATACCCAGAGGCTCTGGCCTTTGTCTGTGGGCGAACATTTGCCATAGTAGAAGTTCAAATGAGCTCTAGAAACCAGAGACCCCCCCCCCCCCACTACCAGCAAGGTGTGTACATGAAAACAACATCCCATCCTTAGTCAGATGGTGGGAATCAAGGCAAAGGCATCTGAAGGGCGAAGGATGATGGGCCCTCCCTCCCCCATATCCAGAAATGTGCTTCCTGCAGAAGCCAAGGGATGCTGGAAAACACATGCCCTGCACTGCCGCAGGAGCCTTGACATGCCTGGTAGATGTGGTATCACTGCTAGAGTCTGGCAAAGATCTAGAAGCAGTTTGCACTGCCATGGACTTGACAGCTATATTCCTTTGCTGCTTTGCCTGGAGCTGCATCAACACTGTTGGGTCTCTGGTAGAGCTGAACCAGCTTGGTACCCACAGCACACTGCATCAATCCATTATATTGATACCATTATGGCAGTCAGGAAGGAAGGATGAGGGAGGATCGGCTGCCGTGATTAACATGCCCATCTATCAAGGCTGCGGGAAAAGCCCCACGAACATCCAGGACCTGCCCCTCACCACAGTTTAAAAGACCCAGTTATCAAGGAGGTGATCTTCAAACTTAAGAATAAGTGTCTACATGGTTCATCCCCTACTGGAAAGAGGACCACACAGGGTCTCCTAGATAGAGGTAAGGTATTGACAGCCACTTGTAGGGTGGATGGAGAAGGGCCAGGGCATCTCGGAGCTTCTGACAGACACGGTCTGAGCTTCAGGCTTGTGAACTCAAGACCAGAAACTGCTGTTTGGGGAGGCAGCGTGGTGACACGACCTCCTTCTTTTGGGGCCTTCCCTCAACCTCTGCTACTTCTCTACTTCTCTTAGCTAATCCAGGATGGTTTCTTGAGGTGCTATCAGGGACCTTGCAGGAGTAACATCACTGGAGCAGCATCTGCACCCTGGGGTGGGGAGCCGAGGGCCCATCCCCCATGTGGCTGATTCGCCCCAGCTGAGTCCTACTTTGCCTTCACCCTTGAATCCAGCTCAGAATTTTAATTTTAGTGCCAAAAAGCTATAGTATTTCTCAGGCCATCTGTTGTGGTAAAAGCGTTCGTAGACTACCTTACAGTTTCCACAGCATGCCACATACAAGAGACTTGTGATGGTCACAGTGGCCCTTGTTTCCACTCTACTTGTGAGAAAACCGAGATGAGGGACGGACTCCACGCTGACCATGGTCAGGAGCAGCAGGACAGGCCTGCGGGCCAAGGGCTTCTCTTCCCAAGCCCTCTTGTCTTTTCTTTACATCTGATGCCCTCACTAAAGTAAGTCCATAATCGGAGGAAGATAAATTTCTCTTTAGGGAGAAAAGGAGACTCCTGAATAACAAAGGCTTTTGTTAAAATCTGGCTTAATTGTGATTAAGTTCAAGGACAAGTAAAATGTGCATTTAGCATCAATGTTGTTTTCAACTGCTCCTCCCTTGCTGGGGAAGCTGCAGAGACATAATCATTTGGAGGGTGTGAGACAGGAAGAAAGCCCTGGTCACAGCTGCCAAGTTTTTCCTGCCACACAGGTCTCTGGAGGGGGAGACATCAGCATTTGTTTGGAGGCATCACAAGGGCATTGGAGGAGTGTGAGAAGGATTCAGAGAGAAGATTCAATGTAATGAGCTCCTTCGACGCATTTCCCAGGAAGCCCCTTTACCCTTTTACCGAGTCGCTGCCTACCTTGGAAGGTCTACCAGTGGAATAAGTAGATGTCTTCCTCCTTCCCGTCACCTCTGGGAAGAGACCTGTGATTCAAAGGTTTGCGCCTGCAGTGATATCACAACTTCTGGGGGCTGAGCAAGGGACTCGGGTCTCCAAATTGAGCGATTTGGCCTGAACCGCTTTTTGTGTGAGTGGAAGCATCTAAAAGGCACAGATGAGAAGTAAAAAGGCTTTGGCTTAGATGTGTGATTTATTTCTAGAACTAACAATTTATAATCATTGCAGGTTATTAGATCACCTGGTTCCTTCTAAAAACTGGTCATTGGCTAAGTAGTCACAGACGGGGTCAGGGAAGTAGGTCCCTGTGGAGAGCACCAGTCAAAGACAGCAGGTGGGTGAGTAGCAAAACTGCTGAGGTTCGCTCGAGATTCCCACCCACCCCCTCTCTGGCCTCCAGTGCAGGGTCCTTGACCTGTTCGGGAATATGCTTGACGTCTCTGGATCTTCAAGGCTGAGTCCACTCCTTATCAAGGGACTTCATAGTCTTCGATGTTCTCTAGCAGCTGCAATTTTCTCTTCCTCCCTAAAGTTATATTAGCACAACGCACAGCAAACAGTAGAAATGAAGTATCTTTGGTGGTGGGGAGGAGCAGGGGGAGGCTCTCAGTGTGTCCCTCTCACCCTCCTTGCTGTGCCTGATAAATTCCCCACTCCACCACCATCCCTCGGCCAAGAGCTCTGTCCTGTTACAACCTTGGCTCATAATAGGAAATCGCTCTTCCAGTCCTCACCGGCTAAGGTGACGTTCCCTGACACAGCTGGTCCCACATTCTTGGTACTTATCAAAGTCGAGTGTCACAGTTTTGTTTTCAAGATTTTTATTTAATTCTGTGTAGAAGAAACTGGGGTACAGGCCAGAGGTGTGGGAGGTGGGTGAGAGGATTCACCAGAGATGGAGTGGGGAGCAGAACAGGTAGGTCCACTGAGATACACGGCTGAGGGGAGCAATGGGAAGACACGAGAGGTCTGCCGCTGTCTGTGGGTCACCCCCTGGCTGGGGATCGAACTCAGGCTGTCAGGCTCTAGCCGTGACAGTGCTGAGACTTAACCTTCGGCCACCATGGAGACCCAAGTGTCACAGTGTATATGACAGTCAGGACTCATGGGCCTGGCCTGCTCCCAACCCTTGCCCCATTCCAAGGCCCGGGAGCCCAGTCTAGAGACTCGACAGCCGAGGAGTGCCAAGCCTGTCCCCAGGGAACAGAAAATGTGTGGTTTCTGCTGGCTGAGCTCGGGGACACTCGGGGTGAGGCTGCTGCCTCTGGTTTCCCACCAAGGTGGAAGTCCTCACACAGAGGCTGGGAGTGTTGGAGCCAGAGGCTCCTGCCAGCCGCGTGGAAGGTTTGACAGAACACAATTCAAGCCGGCATTCATTAGGCAGCAGGCCCATTTTTGCTTAATCACAGGCAGTGAAAGAGCAAAGAAATTGGATCAGCCTCTCTGAGCCCTAGCGAAGCTGCCGGTGGGCTTCAAGTCGTGCAAAGGCTGTTTCTTAATGATGTACCTCTCTGGAACCCCGGGCTTGGAAGGAAATCTAGCGCCATATAATGGGGCCCTGGATCAAATTATACACTAATTAACGTTGTTTACTGAACACGGCCCACATGCCAGGCCCTGGGTCAGGTGCTGCTGGGGAGACAGAGGTACTGTCTGCTGACGAGAGGCACTTTGTGAATTTAAACACTGGCCTGCTGGCTAGACGGCCTCCACTTCGGCCACATCCCCATCACCACAGGCCTGCCTCGGCGAGGACAGCGCCGAGCTCTGCGCGGCCCAGTGCCCCAGTTTGGCACTGACCCGCTCATTGGCCCCTGAGTCTCTAGCTGCCTCACGCACAAGGCCCCCGCTGCACAGAGCTCTGGCCTCTCGCTGCCTTCAGTGCTGGAGGCCATTTCTCTCTGCTATCAGATCCAGATGCCACTGTCTTCAGGAGGCCTCCTGGTGGGAGGCAGGGGGTGCCCAAGCTCAGCCTGGCACTCGACTCTGCCCACTGTCCTTGTCTGTTTCCAAGTCTGACTCCTCAACCTGCACTGGGACAAGGTACTCACTAAACATCTCGGGGCTGAAATGACCCCGTCTTGGTTTAACTACTGTGGTGAAGTGAGAAGCATGGCGGAGGGAGCAACCTGCTGTGCCCCGCTAGTCTGTTGTCTGGGATCTGAAGTGGGGCAAGGGGCCACTGGGTGGACCTTTCTGGGGACAGCCTCCTGGGGCATTCCAACGAGTGTGGCAGGAGATGCAGCTTGTCTTAGGATTCCTGTGGAATCCCGGATCACTGGAGCCCCTTGGCGGGTTTGGCCACCTCAGAGCCCTCACTAGACTCGGGATGAGCCCTCTGGGTTCTGACGCACAGACTTTGGGGTCAGTTCTGACTCTGTCACCTAAGGTTGCTAACCCTTGGAAGTCACCCTCCTTGAGGGCTATTTCCCAATGGCTGATGGGAATGTGACTCCCACCGGAGAAGGTGGTGGTGACCGTGAGCTCGGTGATGCCTGTGATCTATATAGGTCATCGTTGATCCAAAACATGAGGGCAGGGGGCTGCTGCTTTGGTACAAGAGTGGAGCTGACTGACCACAGAGCCTCGGGGCCTCTGGTGGGCGGGCAGGGGTCACCATGCCAACCAGCCACAGGTGGAGGCAATCACCACTCTCCAGATCCCAGCACTTTAGTTAAATACGCACAATTTTATTGATTGAAGAGATTAGGACAAAAACATTGAACCAAATACAGGACAAAGCACCAGAGGCCATAGATTCCCACCATGCATGTCGTCAACCTTTCCTCCCGCCCAGCACTTAAAAAATAGGGGAGAGGGAAGAATAAAAGGTCCGTCGTGACACAGCACCATCTTCAGAATGTAAAAAAACCTCTCTCCTCCATCTCTGCCTTTATCAAAATAGAATCAAGGGCAAATCCATGGCCGCCTTGTCTCCTGACTCTGAATGGTTAAGCCGCCCTCTGGGAACGTGAGGGCAGGGCCTGCTGAGCAGGGTAAGCATTCAAGGTCTGCACACACATGCCACATACTCTAAAGAAGCACAGATTCAAGTACATTTACATACTAAAGTCCATGTGTCAGCTACCCCAAAACATGACCATTTCACAAAACGTATACAGGCAGGAAAATCGAAACAACTGAGGTACTGTAACATAAATGTTTATGCCAGAAGGTTCTGTATCATACAGCAATAGAAAAGCCATAATAAAAACATTTGCCACTCGAAATCAAATAAAGCTATCTAGAAAAGCCAAATAAAAAGTTATTTGGGGGACAGAAATACTCAAAAACAAGAAAAAAATATATAAATGTTAACCACAGCATGTAACATGCCATCCCAGGTCAACCCGTAATTGAAGTACTGGCTTAATACATCACAATGTGACATTTTCCTTAATAAATAGAAGAGTTCTCGAAAATACAAAGGTGCGTAATTGGGATAGAGAGCTGTTTTTATTTATATCATCCTAGCTTTCAGCTTATCCTTCCCCCTTGTCTCCACCGAGGGATTTTTGTCCAAACCAGAGGGCGTCTCAAGCCAGAAGGATCGTTCTTCATCGAGAAAACTTTAAATAGCTGCCCTGTATTTTATACACGTGGGACAACCTGCTTGGTTTCACTAGTTTCAATAACACAAAGACAAAATGTTTAGTGGAGATCAGAGATTTGCAAAAGCTTCAGACTCCAAGAGCTTCGGGCCAGCCCACACCCTCATGTCCCCCCAGCACGGCGCAACTGCCCCGTGGCCCTCCTCACGCCAGCGAAAAGATCCAGAAGGCGTCGAATTTTGCTTTTGCCTTTTTCTCCTTCTTGAAACGGCGATAGCAGTAATGTATCTGGAAGTTTGACTTCTAGTAGCTTCCTGCCGTGACCCAATGGACACGAGACAGAAGAGCTCTTTTAAAAGAACAGATTATTTTTCCCCCTTCAGGGAGCCAAGCACGAACATGTCTTTCCTGACCAGGCTGTTAAATTGTTTATTGAGAAGAAATGAGTTGAAGAGAGTGATTAAGAGACACAAACTGGACTTTTCTTTTCTTTTTGATTTAGCACCCAGGTTTGATGTCAGTCTGTGTGCACCGAATTGTTTTTTAAGTGAATCCCATTAGTGATCAGATAGGTGGTTGGCTTGTTCAAAAAGAAAAAGAAAAGAAAACCCTTGGCCAATTAATTGTACCTTCCCTGAATTGTGACAAGGAGTTAAATACTAACAGTGCGATGCCGAGATATGAGTTGGAGGCAGAGTTTCGATTCTGTCGGGATCTGTGACTATTTTTGAACAAAATGAAAAGTGGGGAAAGGGAGAAAGTGGAAGTGCCCAACTGATCGGCCAGTCTGGGGGGGCTACATGCTGGGGGTGCCATGCGCGTGGCCGACCCCACCCGGAGCCCACCCCCCAAACTCCCTCTTGCCACCATGCTACATGTTTGGTCAGCTTCTTGAAGGTCTTCCTTCTTTGAAAAAGAAACCTGTGAGTGTGAGTGTCTTTCTTGCCACCAAGCCAGGTGATGTGTGTTCCCTGGAAGAACTTCCCACCGCGCGCTCTCTCGCTCCTGGTACCTGCTCAGTCTCTGTGGGGCATGAGCTCAGTTAAAAAAAGGGTCCAAGTTCTCTTCCATGTTGACATCCGGCACCAGCTGATCCGACACCTCCTTAGCACCATATCCTGAAGTTGAGACACTAAAATCTGTAGAAAACCACGGGTGGTCCAGAATTTCCTGGGAGGTCAGCCGCTCTGAGGGCTCCCGCCGCAGGATGCTACGAATGAGGCACTTGGCCTTGGGCGACAGAGTCTCGGGAATGTTGAACTGGCCGCGCCGGATCTTGCTGAAGAGGGAACTGGGCTCAATGTCATGGAAAGGGTAGCGCCCTACCAGCATGGTGTAGAGCATCACGCCTAAGCTCCACACGTCAGCGGCTTTGCCCGAGTAGCTGCCACTGGTGTTCAAGATCTCGGGGCTCACGTACGCTGGGCAGCCATGCTTGTCGGAGAGGGAGTCATCATCTCCCCGCAGAATGTAGGCGTCTTCCAGGCTTTCCAGCTTGACCCGAGTCCTGCAAGAAAAGTAGGAAAACATGAAGCCGCGTGACTCTCCCTAAGGCTCAACTCCTGCTGTGAGTCCTCACTCATCCGCTCACACACCCTTTCACTCAGCCAACCAAAGGGTACCGCCTGGGCAGCTCCTGGGCCCCACGGACTCCAGGGTCACGGACTTAGGAAGGAACAGTCCTCTGCATGGAGCTTGTGACTCAGTGAGGGACTCACACCTTCAGCCAATAAACAAGTCAAATCACATCATATTGGCCTTCTTAGTGAAAAGAGCAAGAGAGTAAGTCATTTTTCTCAAGGTCACATCTGAGTCTTGAGAGGTTCACAGGACTTGAACTCAGCAACAGCACTTTTGTTAGACATGGAGGAGTTCACTATCCTGTTGTACAGATCCAAACATCGAGGCTTGACATTATAACCTGCCCAGTCTTTCAGCTGAAAAATAAAGGAATTAAAAAAAAAAAAAGATTTGTTTATTTATTCATACAGCCCTTGGGTACAGGCCAGAGGTGCAGGGACGGTGAGAGGATTCACCAGTGACAGAGTGGGGAGCAGAGTAGGCAGATTGATGAAGTACACTGCTGAGGGGAGCAGCGGGTGAGGTCTGCTGTGCCATGCGGGTCACCTCTGGGGCTGGGGATTAAACTCACGCTGACTGACTGCTGCTAGCTTGTAGTGCTGCGTCCTAACCCATTACGCCACCAGAGAGGGTCAAATAAAAGACTCTTAAGTCCACATCTTCCCAAGTCAACATTATTGCTCCTTCCACTCTACCAGTCTGTCTCTCTAGGAAGGAAAAGTCGAGAATGCTCTCTCGGGAGTGAAGTTTCAGCACCTTGTCTTTTTAAGGTGGGCATTCTCAAAAGAAACCCAATTCTTTCTGAGATTTCCTGTTCAAGTCGCCTCCTCCCCTGTCCATCACACTTCCGGGGTCTGCTCCTTGAGGTGAAACTTGCATCATCAGATGACTTGTCTCCTCCAACTGAGCCAACACATGGCAGATTCTGATTTCTCCTGCGTGTACCTGGGGGTCTGAGTATGTCTGTATACATGAAGGGGTGTGTGTGTGTGGGTGAACAGCAGCCCAAGCCCAAGGTCCTCCAATGCACCGCATCATCCCCAGTCTTCTCCAGGCCATTTAAGAACCACTCTTCCAGCTGATAAAAGTGCAGGACTCTGCTGGGTGTGCTGGGAGGTAAACAGGTGAAATCAATCCCCGGAACCTAGAACCCAGTTTTGCATGGCGGCGTGGATATCATCATTGGGTATAAAAACAAATATTCACTAAATACTTTTGGAGGAGAGTTGACTCCTTAGAATTATCAATTACTAGTGAGCCAAACTGAGAATCAGGAGTTCCAAGTTCAGTAATCAAGAAGAGACTGAGCCCCAAACTCCAGGCTAAGTGTTCTCTCTCTCTAGCCCAGATGCCTCCTGGGAATCCCCTGTCCTGCTGGTCTTTGAGTAGAAAGTTAGCAACCCCTGCCCTTTCGACCTTTGAAACTGAAACCCTCCTCCTGTACCCCTCCCTCCTGGCAGAACACTCCCACTGGGAGGGGTCCAGTCATTCTCAGACCTGGTGGTGCAGCTAATCCCTCTGCGTCACACTGATGGAAGGCTTGGCAGGAAGGTGATATGGGAGGAGGGCGGGTGGGAGTCAGGGGTCAGGACCTCATAGAGAGCACCCACAAAGCCCAAATCGCTCACATCAGCTGGATCCTTCATCTCAGAAGCACAGGTTAAAGCTTCTACCCCATGCCCTGAGGAGGCAGATGAGCTAATGAATGGAGAGCAAGAATGTGCTGAGGAAAGCCATGATTGTGTCTCAGTCCTAAGTTAGGGCTTGTGACTCAACCTCCACAGCTTTCTCGTCCTCTTCCCATTGCAGGATTTGGCCTTCCAGGCGATCCCCACGGAGAGCCAAAAGGGAAGGGAGGCTCAAGTTAACCAAAGGAGAGTGACCGGAAACCCAAATTCCGACAGAATACTGGCTGATTCTCACATCTCATTTTCGATGTAGGGATTTCAAAGACCAAGGAACAACTACTTCCTTCTATCCGTTTCCACCAATGAACAAGAAATGTGTGTGAACCAGAGACTTCAGATAACACACACGTAGAAGGATACACTCCTCTGCAGTTTTAGTAACACCTGTTAAGTTTCAAAGGGGAAGGGTTTAGCTGATCATTCCCAACTACTCCTATGGCTAGGGGCAGAGGCCTTCTCTTGGTCTCGACATACAGAAACTTGCAGCAGCAGGACAACAGCTGATGGCAGCTGCGTGTTACAGCCCAGCTAAATCTAGGCACATTTCCCCCTTAATGATTTCCGAATCATACGCTTTCTATTCCCAGCGCTTAGCAGAGCACCAGTTCAAAATGTTGAAGAACTGGGCCCTCCCTGGTGGCACCACAGGTTAAAGCACAGCCCTGTGAAGCTGGCCACGGCCGCCTCTTTACTGCGAGTTCGATCCCCGGCCAGGAAGCTGACCCCCAGGGCGCAGCAGACCTCTCTTATCTCACCCGCTGCTCCCTTCAGCAGTGGACTTCGTCAGTCGGCCTGTTCTGCTCCCCACTCTGTCTGGTGTATCCTCTCACCACCCCTACACTTCTGTCCTGTACCCCAGTTCTGTCTGCATAAATAAATAAGTCTTAAAAAAATGTTGAAGGAAAAAAACAGGTGGAAAGTTGATCACTGGCGACATATTGCAAAATGGATCTAAAATCTGTGTTCACAGAGGACTCTATGGCTTTATACTGTCAGGATTTAAGAGTGGGGAAAACTGAGATATAGGCTCCCCAAAGAAATAAAGACAATACATCTGACAAAACACTCGAAAAGAAAGAAATGTTTGTGGTCACTGGGAAAGGTGCTGAGCAGGGAGGCAGGAACGTGACTTCCTGGTCCAACAGCACCTGTGTGGCTGCATGTGAGCCACGTGACCTCCCAGGTGTTTCTTGTTTTAAGTCTCATTTTTGTTGTGGTGGCAAAATTAATGCAACTTAAACTTGCTCTAATTGTTGGGAGTGACCAAATGCGGAGATTTACTGAGGGACTGGATAAGGGCAGTAATAAATCAGGCCTTGCATCCAGGGGTGATAAGGCGGTAATAAACTGGGCCTTGCATCCAATTAATGGGGCCTTGCATCTAATTAACAGGGCCTTGCATCTAATTAACGGGGCCTTGCATGCGGGATGGGACTAGCTGAAGGTGATAAAAACTGGGCCTTATATCAAGGGACATAACGATGAGTCACCCTTTTGGAATTTGAGTTTAGAATCTACATAAGAAACCCCCCTATAGGGCTGGCAGTAGCCGGGGACCCCACCCTAGGGGCTCCATCTCAGCTGCTGTCCAGGAGCAATAAACTCTGCTTGCTCAGCCTTTCTTTCTTGCAGCTGGTCACAGAAGTTGGGACCAAACACTAATCACCTTTACATTCCAGCCCTGAGCATCGCTGACATCCAAATGCAACAGCCTTCAATGCTCGGCCACTTTCAACATCCTTGGAAGCTACAAAACACAGCAACACATCTTCTCTATTGGCTGAACCACTCTGACAGACACGAGTTCTCCTTTCTGTACAACAAAGGCTCTAGAAGAACCCGAAGGCCCTAGAAGCACTAATCTGGAATTGAGCTGGTTAGAAATGGATCTTCTTGGCTCTGGCCAACTGAAGGCGGCAGGTGGCGCAGACCGCATCGGCCTCCCGAATGGTCTGAGACTGGCGGTGAGGCAGTGACACCCCGGGAGTGGTGGGGTGGCGGCGGCCACCTGCAGGCACAGGCCGCAGTGTCTGCAGCTCCTGCCCGGCAGACCCCTCACTTCCAGTTCTGTGGGGAGCGCCATGGGAGTCGGCACAGCAGTGAAGGCAACAGTGACCACAAAACCAGCGAGAATACTAGAGCAGAGGCCTCCACACGTGGGGCACTGTCGGGGCAGGGAACCCAGGGATGGAGCAGGGACCTGAAATCTGAGGATAACGTGTGGGGCTGGGTCCCCCTGCAAACTCCTGCAGAGCGCCTCAGCTCAGCCAAGCGGGGGGCTCTGTGTTCCCCAAGGCGGCAGGCGGAGTCCCTCGCCGCCCGACCACGTCTTCGGCCACACTCCTGGTCTCCGCGGCAGCCTCTTCACAGCTGTGGACACTGATCAAGGTTGTCCACCACCCCCACCCCAGGGCACAGTCCTTCCTGTCTCACCCCTGCTCCCTTGCTCTGCCGCCAAGAACTTGAGCAAAGAGGTCTTCCGCGGGCATCCTCCCTAGAGGGTCCTCCGTCCCCAAGAAGCCGCGCCCCCCTCTGCCATGGCTGAAGGCCCCACGTGTGGTCTGTGTGGCTCCTGGGGTCCTCTGCGGGTGATGGCCTCTGTCCCTACATGCAGGAGCTCATGGGAGGAGGCAGTCAGGCTGTGTGTAGAGAAGAAACCGTGTGTAGCCCTGCACCCAGCAGAACCCAACCCAGAACAAAGGGAGCAGCCAACACCCTCGGGGTTCCCGGGTGCTCGCCTGGGAACAAGGCGCAGCTTGCAGACCGGGCCAGGGGGTCCCCGGAAGCATGGAGAACGGGCTTTGTGAAGTGCAAGGCGGTGAGGGTGGGAGACAGATGTGGGTTTAGGGACGTCAGCTGCAACTGGCAGGGGCGGGGTGGGGGCACGGGCTTCATGCTCTAGTAGCCCAGTGTAAAGCCCCTCCTCACTCTCATCCCTCCAAGGCACAGACCTAACCTCTGACTTCGCCCTTCAACCTGCCACCTCCCCTCCCGCCCCCCAGGCCAGGGGCTGCACTTTCCTTCCAACTCCTCTGCAGAAGCCTTCTCTGGATCCGTGAAAAGTGGCTTAAAAAAGGTCATGGGCCTACGGTGTCAATGAACACCCCTCGCTCGAGTTCACCTCTCCCGCCACCCCAAGACAGGACCCAGTAGGAGCAAGCACTTGGTGCACTTGAGCGTGAAGTGGAGGGAGCCCACCTGTCGCCACTCAGCTGATCTGCCTCGAAGCCTCTCCCCCCCCCAACGCCCCCAGAGACCCCGCTGCCAGCAGGAGGGTCTGGAGCTGCTCACACCCCCAGGCTCAGTGGGCAGACCCCAGGAGCCAGGCTGGCCCAAGTCTGGAAGTGGGAACCCTGGTTCAGACTGACTTGGAAAGCCAGTAAGTACCGGATACGTCATCTCTGCTGCACCTGTGCCAAATATTTGCATATTCGTGTTTTCTTTCGAGTTTATAAGGCCCGTGTCCGCGGCAGGACTTGGCCTTCTGTCGTGTGGATGCTGAGAGGACAGAGAGGGCACACAGCTTGCAAGCCCGGGACGCGGCCGCAGCTGCCAGGGCCGTGCAGAGAACTGGGTGCTCTGGGCTCTGGGCCGCCAGCCTCAGACCCGCCACACCCACCAAGCTGGAGGGAGGAAACCACACCCAGGGTGTCTCCGTCAACGAGGTTCCATCAAAATAGGGTGCACACGCGGCCCAAGTCGGGAGCAGGTCTTTGGGCAGACAGCAGGTCTGCAGCGAGGAGCTCACGGCCTAAGGCCTATGGCGGGACAAGGGAGCCAGGCAGGGTTTGCTCTCAGAACTCCCTGAACTTTGTTTACATCCTCCCAGCAGGGATGGTGTCTTCAGGAACCCTGGGGGCATGGCCTTGGGGACCTGAAGGGGTCAGACGGGCAGCTGGAGCTCCAGGCAGACCTCGGGCTCCCTCCCCTGGGATGAGAGGGGCTCCCGCCTCCCCCCTGGAGCGGTAAGGGGCCGCTGGCAGGGCCAGGACCTGCGCCAGAGGGGCGGAAATGAATGAGCGGTCTTTCCATGCGCAATGTCCTCTTGACAGCCCAGGGATTATGAATTTTCTAAGCAAC
>NW_004567121.1:36204526-36207414 GCF_000260355.1 Condylura cristata
GGACAAGGCAGGAGCAGGTGGAGACTCTTCTGGCCAAGAAGCTGTTAATGATGATGGTTCTCTCCTGCAGCTCCTCAGAAGAAAGAGCCAGGAGATGGAAGTTGAACTAATTTGGCCCAGAAGCTGCATCCCCACATGTATCTGCATCCTGTACCTGGCCTGCAGCACAGCCCGCTCTGTCTTCCACCTGTGAATGAACAGACTCCGCCGGCTCAGCCACCGCAGGCCTCTGTCACGGGACGTGAGGCCAGAAGAGACCCAGAGCCAGCAGGATGGGCTCCCCTCTTTGAGGCCGCCCCACGCCCGGGGGCGCAGCCGAAGGACACCCGCCCGCCCTCATCAGCACAGGAGTGGCATCCACTCCTGTCCAGGCTAAGAAGCAAGGCCACAGGCTCCCTCAGCCTCAGTTTCTCTCCAGAGGGTTAGAACAAATAGTGGCATAGAAGAAATAGAACAAACAGAAGACTCCAGAGGATGCATCTAGCTTCAAAATTCCTGCAGGATTTTAAGCTTCCTGTAAATCTTCAGCTATGTGCCTCTTGATGTCTTAGCATTTTGTAAAGACGTGTTAAAGGGAAATGATTCCATTCAAAGGGCCAAAAATACTCTTCAGGGCCCTCCCTGGTGGCTCAGCAGGTTAAAGCGCAGCACTGAGAAGCTAAAGCCACTTCAGCATGAGTTCGATCCCTGCCCCGGAGGTGACCACATGGCGCGGCAGACCTCTCCTCACCCGCCCACTGCTCCCCTCAATAGTTGTCCATCTGCCTGTTCTGCTCCCCACTCTGTCTCTGGTGAATCCTCTCACTGCCCCCGCACCTCTGGCCTGTACCCCAGTTCTTTTGCATCAGTAAATAAATCTTAAAAAAATAAAGTCTTAGCATACAAAACAACAGCCACTTTAGCTATAGAAATGGCAAACTTTTTTTTACCCAACATCCACATAATCGTGATAATTATAGGACCAGCAAAAGCCACCAGGACTGTAGCAGCTTATAAATGTCCAGGCGCTTGCAAAGCTCAACGGTGCGTACAGGTGTGCACACTTGCTGAAAAGTAAGGAAACTGAGGCAAAAAAGGGGCCAGCGCCCTAGCGAGAGGCAGTGAGAACGCTGAGCTGGGCCCAGGTGCAGAGGCTGCTGCACCTGCCACCAGCAGCGCAGCTCTAGCGTCAGGTGAGCCACAGACGCAGTGAGAGGCGGCTCCGGGTTCACCGACACACGTCTGCCCACATAAGGAGCATCACGTCTGCTCGGCGACCGTGACGTGGGCACACGTGGCTGGACCCGCCCACTTACTGGAGGGAGAAACTGAGGCGCAGACGCAGGCGGGACATGCCCAGGGCTGCTCATGAGCTGGCGGGCCCGGGTTCAGTCCCAGATCTGAGCTCCGTCCAGAATATCAAAGCAGCGACACCAGCAAAGCATGCTTTGCTTTTTAAACCTCTAACCACAGCAGGAAGAGATCAGGACAGGGTGGGCCGGGGCGGGGCCGACTGGGAGTTCAGCCAGAAGATGTGGGCCTGGCGGGGACGGGAAGTCCGGTAGCCCGAGGTCAGTGGAATCCGAGAAGTCACCGAAGGCCATCCCGTGGGGGGGTCCCAGCAGGCACAGGGTCCAGCGAGCAAGGGCGGCGGCAGTTAGGTCCGGCCGGGCCCTGCACCCTGGGCACGCTCGCTGCCCTTGGCTCCTGGGCCCGCGCGAGCCAGAGCCCCACCTGGGTGGTGGCTGGGGGGCCAGGGAAGACGGCCCCAGCCTTGGGGCACATGGTCCGCCCTGGCCATCGTCAGACTGCCCGCACAGTTAGGCCCAGAGGTCAGTTCTGAGAGCCACGGATGCGCTGGGCCCGCAGACTCGGGCACACACCCAGCTCCTAGTTCCAGCTGGTCAGACTGGCAGGCAGGAAGCTGGCAAAGATCAGCAGGGCGCACACTCAGTGCGCGCACAACAGACTGCCAGGGGGCCCAGAGTGAGGGGCTCTGGGGGCCTCTCGTGCCCGTGCCAGGTCCCAGCCAAGGCTTGATATGGGGGAGAACAGCAGCTTAGAAAGACAAGCAACTTGTGAGGTGACGCACAGCTGGGAGAAGCCTGGTGCACCCCCACCCCCCGCCTGGTGATCCTCTGGCTGCGCCCCAGGGGCGGCCTCCAGGCTGGAAAGGTCTGAGCTGTCCGCGTGCAGGTGCACAGAGGAGCCTGACTCACCGTGGCCGCTGGGAGAAGGGGAAGCCGTTGCCCCCAGACCAGAAGCCTTGGCAGGAAGACCCCGCAGGGGAGCAGCCGTCTCCATAGGAACAGACAGGGAAACCCGAGCTCGCCTCATCAATACTCCACCCCCCCTCATCTCCCCTGCACTCAGACCTGGCTCCAGAGGGTCCCCTGACCCCAGTCAATCAATTCAGCCTCGAAGAAATGCTTCCGAAGGCGGCCTTGTCCTGCCGCACAGCCCTGCCGCCAGGCCGGCCAGGCCCGACCCTGCCAACCTCACTGACTGCGTGACTGCCGCTCACTGACGGCTGAGGCGGATGAGGGCTCCAGAGCGTCCGCAGCCATACACAGCCGGTGAGGGACCAGCAGGGCGCAGGCCAGTTCCCCAGCAACGGGGGGCCCTGGGAGCTGACTGACCACACGGAGCCAGACCGGGGTGCTCATGGCCTGGAGATCCCCAAGATGGCCCAGGTCACTCCCTGAAGCCTTCGGAGAATTTGAAAACTTTGGTTCTGCTTTGATCCTGCCACTGATACTCTACAGGAAGAACAGCATATCACCTTCTTTCTGCTAGGCATAAAGCCCGGTCCACCCGGCCCCCAGTCCCACTGCCGCCCCTGGTTCTGGAGCCCTGGGGTGCTGCAGTGGGTGCCCATCTCCAGCCATGTCTTCACAAACGCCCCTACA
>NW_004567121.1:36208749-36218427 GCF_000260355.1 Condylura cristata
AGAACATAAATGTCTATGAAGGCAAACAAGTCAAATCACACCTCTGGGTTCCCGGGCCTGCCCGCTGCAACAGGTTAGGCACTGGGGCCTCAGAGACGGGAACGGAGCTGCAAAGGAAGCGGCAGTGCAGGTGCGAACACCTGAGGAAGAGCCTGGCCTCAGCAGGCGCAGGCGCAGGGGAGGAGCCGCCGCCCGCCCCAGACACAGCTCTGTGCCCGCAAGTGGCATTTGGACACTTCGGTCCCAGGGCAGCCGGGTTCCTACACAGTCTCCAGGCTTCTCTCCTATAGCAGCAGCAGCACCGGCTTCCCCAAAGCAGAGGAAATGAAACCTATGACGTCAAGAGATAAAGATCTCTTCACCGAGGAAGAAACACACACACAGAGCAGGCTGCTCGTTCACATGGGGTACTTCTGCACAATGAAACGTCAACACTGAACCCTCATGCGGGGACGGCGCAGTGAGGAGGCTTTGTTCCTGGGGGTCAGAGAGAACGAGAGGCCCGGGAGGAGCTGCTGCTAGAACTGGGCACTGTCGGAGCAGGGGGCCGCCTCGGGCGCACAGCCCATGCCCCAGAGGGGGCTCACCCTCCCCACCCTCCAAGTCAGGGCCCTAACCCACCCCCACGCCCTGGGCCACCTCAGACTCGCTAGAGCTGTGACGTGAAGGGCCTGGCAGCATGACTTTGACTTCCTCAAAAGGCTTCTGTGGACCTGTGGGATTTAGGTTTTTCCCTTTCATTCGTGCAAACAAAAGCACTGAGACTGGGTCCCACAAAAAAAGTCCCAGGGGACAGAGAAGCAGCAGGGGGCGGGGACAGGGTGGGGGGCCCCAGGCCAGGTCCCTCAAAGGCCTGCTGTGCATTCCTCACACATATTCGGCCTGGGAACCCACGCCCACCTGCCTCGCTGCAGCACCGAAGCAAGCAGGGTCGTCATTCCATGAAAGAGGAAGACGGGGCTGCCATCTGGACTCGCTGAGAGAGAACAGGGAGCTCCAGGGGCCCGGGGCCCGGGGGCAGCAAGGGCTCCCCAGCCCTCACCCCTCCCAAGGCTACTCCCACACTATCAGCATCTCTGCTCCGAGGAAACTGCCTGGGAAACATTACCTGACTTGTCCCCGGGGGTACAGTCTGCACTGGCAGCTGAAACAAAATTAAAATAAAACCAGGGGCAGAAGCAGAGAGAACCGGTGCTGCTCATTCCAGAGGCCGGGGCATGTCGTGGGGGATCCTCCCGGGAGTGGGTGTCCCGGGGTGTCATAACCCAAAGGCGCCAGCGAGAAGCTGGCAGTCCAGGAGGGCCTCCAGACGGCCATGGATTTGGGGCTACAGACAGCCCCGAGGGGCAGAGAAGGCGTGAGCCCCCAGCACGAGCAGGTCTGAGCCCCCAGCACCAGCAGGTCGCATCTGAACCAGGTGGGGTCAGCTGCTTTCAATTCCTTTCCGGAGCATCCAGGGAGAAGCACCCCGGGGGGAGGCTGCGTGCAGCTGTCTGGACCGAAGCTCAGTGGCGGTGCTCCCAGATCCGTCCTCTGTGCCCGCCCCGCAGAGACCCTGCCTGGGGGCACCCCGCTTCTCACCCCCAAAGCCCTTCCAGCTCAGCTCATGGTCTCACACTCGGGTGTTGTCAGCGAGGAGGAAGCACTGAAATGCCTGTCGCTTGGGTCACGTGTGTGAGGATGGACATGAGGGTGGCCAGCAACGGGGCCTTCGGAGGGCCCAGGCCCCTGACCGCTGTTCCCTTCCGTCGCGGGAAGGTGACGAAGTAGCCTGCGGAGGCCACTGAGCAGGCCAGGCCAGAGACCGCAGGAAACTCACTGGCTCAAGGGAGCCGAGGGAAGGAGGCTTGTGAGTGATAAAGCCAGGGCTTCCCAATTGGCAGTCCGATGGTAAAAAAGCAAAGGAGCAACAAGAAAAAAGGGTGACCTGGCGAAAAGTTGACAGGGGTGGGAAAAAGTGCCTCTCACCTAGGAGTTTGGGGGAGCATGCACCAAGCCCTTGCAAGTGGAAGTAACCGTGTCAGAGCTGCACAGAGACTTGCCATTCTGGGGGATGGTCAGTTCACTGGGACTCTGGCAGAGAAAGTGCTGGAGTGAAGGGTAGACTTCCAGGCCATGTGACCTTGAGCAAGGTCATTTAACTCCTGTGGCCCATCAGCCCACCCGTCCGCTGGTCCCTGGGGACCTCGGACAGCCCGATCACGTGACGAGCGGTTTCTACAAATCACTCACGCTTTCATGTTCGGAAGGAAAGGGCTCCTCAGTAGGAAAAGGCTTGAGCATGGACATGTTGGCTAGAGTGACACGTTCTGGCCTCACTCACGCGTGGGGAGTTTCTCCTTCTCTGAAAGGGCCACATTTTTTCATAAAATTCGCATGGAAGTCTAGTGCTGTAGGGATAGGGACCTCCTCTGGGCGGGCGGATGGAAGGATGGACCCTTGGGAGCTCCAGCGTCCACTCCTGCTTCCACATTCTGCATCCCAACGATATCCACTGGACCCCTGGTCCATCCCTCAAGTAGGCATTTCCCACAGCAGTGCTATTCCTGAACCTACCAGCCCTGAATTCTCTAAAAAGATAATCAAAATGCTCAGAACCTTGGTGCCCCGGGGCACGGGCACCCACTGCCCCTCGCGCCCCCTAGCAGGCAAGGGCACTTCTTAAGCACCGACATAAGGGGAAATGTACCCTCACTCCTGCTCCTTCCTAACATCCGGAGACGACACCAAGCTGTACCTGAGTCCTCATCTACTAAACGGACGTGAGGAGATTCCTGCCCAGTCAGTTAGAGGATGAAGTTAAATTAAGTTCAAGGATATGTGTGCAGTAGAATGTCAGAGAGGTCACCGACTCATACCCCTCGCACCAAGGAGTGGCTGCACAGACAGGCACACTGGGTAACTTTGAGGGGGGGTGGGAGAGTTGCGTGGGGGGCGGGGTGTATGTTTATCCTCCAAATGAGAGTATGTGAAGCTCATGCCTCAATGTTATAACTCAGAAAAAGCTTAGTCAATATAGCAGCCAGGACTGCAAAGGATGAGAAACAAACGGCCAGGGGATGACACCATTGAAGGTCGCCAAGGGTATTAAGGGCAAAACCAGGAACAGAGGCCCAGGCTGCAGACAGAAGCATCTGCGCTGAAGAAGGAAGAAAAAAGGTAAATATCACCCCACGCTCTAGGCCTCGGAATTGCGCCTTCTCCATTTTCATAAAAGTCACCCGCAATCAGGATACCCGGTGCCACCCATGTGGAAAACCCCCTTCACTGGTGAGCACAAGGGCCTGCAAGCTCCTCCGGGGTCGAGGACCCCCGTGGGTAACTGCGCTCCGTGTATTCAGCCGGGTTAGAAGCGCGAATGAGATCGTTGCGCAAGTCACTACAGGTCCTTTCTCTTGGCAAACTCCCATCACTGCCCAGACGTTTACTCCCCAATTAGTTCAATCACACTGATGAAAAACCAAAGCAGCCTGCACAGGATCGCCCTTGTTCCGATGCCATCCGTGGAACGGCCTCCCTGGTGGCCTCGGGGCTAAGTCTCAGCACTTTCACCACTATGGCCTGAGTTCGATCCCCGGCCAGGGAGTGACCACCTGGGCCTCGGCTGACCTCTCCTGTCCCGCCCGCTGCTCTCTTCAGTGATGCATTACAGTAAATCCACCTGTCCTGCTCCCCACTCTCTCTCTGGAGAGTGACCCTCTCACTCCGCACACCTCTGGCCTACACCCAGGTCTTCTCTGCAAAGATACATACATAAATAATAATGATTAAAAAACTTTAAAAAAAAAAAAAAACTGTCACCAGTCACTGGGGTTGAGGAGGAGCTCACAGAAGGCCTTGCCAGCAAGATCCGGGCCAGACACTGCACCGGCAGCAGGCACAACACGCCCTGGCCCAGTGCTCACGTGGAGGCGGGGCACGCCCTCGCCCAGTGCTCACAGGGTCCGAGGCACTCTGAGAGCTGCACTCCAGTGGGGCAGGAGGGAGGATGCCAGGCAGCTCGAGAAACCCGTGACAACGTGTTTGTAGAAACACTAGAACAATTCTTGGTACACAGTCAGCGATGAATACAAAGCAGTCGCCTCCACGCCTCTAAAAAGCACATTCTTAAAAAGCAAAAATTGCCTTGGAAGAGTTTTCACACATGAAGTAGCTGGAGAAGACAGGACGCTCCCGGAGGTCACTCGGCAGAATAAACGATTGAATGGAAGAACAATGAAGGGGACCCACATGCCCAGATTCTATCCAGCGGCGTCCTAAAGTAACCGAGGCCTGTGTGTGGCGAGGGTCTGCAGGGCGGTTCCTCACCTGGGATGCGGGCCCTTCCCCAGGGCCCTGAAGCACACACCTTGCGAGTGCGTGCTCCCAGCCACCGCCCCCACAGGCTGAGTCTCCACATCCCAGCTCCACATCCCAGTTAGAAGTGGCATCCCAGCCCCCAGGTCCCAGGAGACCCAGAGCATAACTTCACTGGGGGCCTGGAACCGCCCTTTGCAGGTAAACTGACGAGCAGAGGCACCCTGAAACCCACAGCACTAAGCACTGTGAGCACAACGCATACTGCACACTGAGGAGACGCCTATGACGTGTGAATGTGGCACCTGTATTTCGGCGTATAGCTCGAGATAAAACCTCTCATTTTGCAGGAGAGCCATATCGATGTGAATGAGCTACAGGTGACTCACGCCAGGCACACAGAGTTCTGAAGTTCAGGCTTCCAGAATCCGGCCTTAAGCACACTGAAAATATCTGCATCCACCTCCAGAACCCACGATGCCAAAGCAAAGCTCGTCACCAGATCGCACGCCCCTAGAACCTGCCCTTCAGCATCGGACGGCAGCTTCACAGTCCCGGGGATGGACTTCCAAAGGGCACTGAGACCGGGCCAGCAATGCTCACCCCCCTCTGCGCTTCCTTCTTCTCACCGGGACCAGAGGCTGCAAACAATGTCCACCCCCACCTCCCGGCCGGCAGCTCTGAGCGGCCCACCGCAGGACGCACGGGACACGGCCTGGTGGGGGACGAGACTCACCTTTCCTCATCCTTGAAGATGAATTTCCGCAGCTTGAGGTCACGCAGCACCAGCCCCCCGTCATGGCAGTGGGCCACAGCCGAGGCGATCTGGTAGAACAGTCTGGCCGCCTCCTCCTCCCTCAGCTTCTTGCAGGTGCGCACGAAGGAGTGCATGTCCCCATAGCTGCGCTCGAAGAACACGTAGGCTTTGGTCTCCCCCAGGATGATCTCAGTGATCTGGTTGATGTTGCTGTGTGCAGAGAGGGAAAAGCACGGAGCCAGGGACTCCTGGTAGCAGCCGATGTCAAACACCTAGGGCAGGGTAAGAGGCCGGGCGTCAGAGGGCCCCCCAGCCGAATCCGGGACACACAGGTGCCACAGGTAGAGGATGTGCTGAGCCCAGACCCCACTGACCCGGCCTCCCAGAGCCCGGGGGCTTGAGCAAGCACTTGACCCCTCCAGGGTGCCACAGCCCCGTGTGTAAAACGGGCCACTGATACTTGACTCTCGGTCCAGTAGAAGGTAACACTGCGGTGCGCCTGGAACCCGCTACTCTCGGGTAAGTTGGTATTTTTCTCTCTCTCTCTGTGCGCATCACCGGTTTAGAGAGTAAGGAAAAGCCTCGAGAAGTGGCCGCCCAGGTCAAGCGACAGAGCATGCCCACTCACTTCCAAACGCCCACAAAAATGGGCATCAACCGCCCAGGACAGCAGGTCTATGTGTTTTGTGCTATTCGCTGTGATGTAGCCCAGTGAACAGCAGATGGGCGACTCGCGGACATTAAACATCCAACTTGCCCAAAGGTGACCTAACCAGCACCGTTGTCTTGCTGATGTGGGAGTGGAGGCTCAGAGAGCAGGTCACAGCCAGCCCTGGCTGCTGCGCTGACAATAGAACACGCTTCCCTCTGACAGGAAGGCAGCAGACTTGCCTCGCTCTACTCCCTGTGCACTGCTGGAGCTCAATGAATCTGTTATGTAACGGTTTTCTATGAATCAAAATTAGCCTGTGAAATGCCACCTCATTGTGGAGGCTATTTAAAAAGAATCCGCCCTCAACACCTTTTTGAAAGAGACCTAATAGGAATTAACCTGGCAGAGAATTTTTGAGGTAATAAGGAAAACTTTCATTCATTTCCAGACCTGCACTAAATCAAGCACCCCCAGCCTTTAGCTCTGTGCCTGGGAGTGGGGGGCAATGCTCTGCTGGGCTGCAGGAGGCGGGGAGCTTTGCTGGAGGCATCCACCATCAGGAAAGCTCTAACCACAGCTCAGTGTGATCAGTCACCACCCTGTAGTTCCTTAAATCTCTTTTAGAGCAGTTAGAACGCACTCTCTCTGGGGAGCTTTTTGTGGGGGGCGGGGAATGGCTGGTCTGGAAATCTCCAAACCTGAATTCTGATCCCTGCTCACCCAGCAAGAATGTGCATGAGGCAGACTGGGGTCTTGGGGGTTGGAGGGGGAGAGGAAGGGCCCAGCGCACCCCCCTCCTCTTCACAAACTGAAGACCTTGATTGAGGACATGAGTAACCTTTGGAGGGTTCCGCCTTCCACAGCAGAATCTGCTGAAAGCTGCCCTCTCTTAGCTGACAGGGGCCCTTTGTGAATCCAGCACTGGGTCTGTTTGCGTGGGCAAGTCGGCTTTCTAAAAGCCACCCAGCAGCCACCGGCTGCCCTTTAGGAATCCATGAGTTAAATCACGCTTAGTTAGCTGGGTGGGGCGGGGGGGAGAAATCTGTGCGTCAACCCGAGGTTGTGAGAAGCTCAGGCACTGATGCTCAGAGCCGGAGAGGAAGCAAGGTACGGTTGTGAATGAACCATGAGGCAGGAAAGCCACACAGCTGCTCCACTGTAACCCAGAATTTAAGAATGAGCACGTCGCCATCTCCAGAGACCACAAAGCACACTCTGATACTGTCAAATGATGACCTGCGAGCGGCGACCTCAGAGGTCTGTTCAATTAGGAATGCGAAATGCTTGAGTCAACTTTAACACCCAGACAGCAGGCGGCAGAAGCCCAGGAAAACCTCAAAAAATGCACAGAGAGAAATGAACGCAGTGCGAGGCTAATGTAAACACGCTGTTATGCAATGAGTTTGGCCGGCTCTGAGGCAGCAGGCTGCGGGCCTGTCACTGGGGCCCAGGGAGTTTGGGTTATCGATGAGGTACTTCCTGCTCCAAGTGGCATTAAAAAATAGAAGACATCAAAGGTGATTTTTGCTGAGCGGCTTTATTTAGTCTGTGGTCCTGTCCCACGGCTGAAAAGCTACGGACACAGAGTCAAAAGCCAAAAAGCAAAAGACAACCAACGTTGATGGCAGCTTCAAAATGTAGCCACCCCCTTTGCAGAAGAAACCAAATTCCAAGATGGTGGACACAGGATGAAAAATAGAGCAAGTAAAGGTGCTTTCCGAAATGGGCAGGAACCAAAGTTTTATTAGTAGCTGTAACAGGCATTTATGGGCTTGGATCGGGATTTAAAACCATCACTTCAAGTGCAAAATCAAGCCATCAGCCTGGGTGCCAGCTTCTTTTTAAATGTTTAATTTGGGGCCTTAGTTATATAACGTGACGGTTCAGATAAGACCTAAGATTAGACCATCATTAATAGCATTTGCAAAAAAAAAAAAAAATGCCCGGTCTTCCAAGATAGTAATTATGTCACTCTCAGTGGTAGCTACCAGAATTTCCATGAAAGCAGTAAACTAAAGCCCCCCTAAACCTCACTTGCCTAACTAGAAGTAGGCACCTGGAGACAATACACAGGCTTGATGGTGCGAGTCAAATGACCCCTCAAATCTCTCTCCCCAACTAATGTCTTATAGAACACCCCTATAATCCAGTAGCATCTTTGCATGTATCTGTTTTTGCAAAGTGTTTTTATTTATTTATTTATTTTGGATCAACACAGAGCCAGAAGCCATGGACTCTACATTCAAAAACATCAAAAGGAATTTGATTTAAAGTGTAGATTTCATGGAGCCTTGCAGTCAGCTAAGAGTCCCCAGAACAGAGCTGAGGGTAGATGCTTGAGGCAGTCCCCAGAAACCACTTGGAGCTCCCCAGGATAGACACAACCGTGCCCCGCATCAGAAGTCACCCACATCACCTCTGGTAAAAAGGCAGGAAAACAGAAGCTGCCGTGTCTGAACGGGATGACCTCTGTCAAGCAGAGCAATGATACTGCATTTAAATCCCCCTCGCAGCCACACAGTAATTGGTGAGGGCTGATCCAATCTGTGGAGAACTAAACCAGCAGATTAAGCACAGTTTCAGGCCAGAGAGCAAGTCTACCAATGACACTGGGAAGGTCAGCTGAGAGTGCAGTCTGCCTTGAAGAATCTGAAGGGAGAGAGAAAGAACCGGAGCCAGCTCACCTCTGCTTGGAAACAAAGACATAACAGTAAGATGTTCCTGCAGATTCTGGCAGCAGAGTTTCTGGACGTCAGCCTTTGAAAAATATTAAAATACTGGCTCCAACTTGAGCAAAAGGAGGGAAAACACTCCCTGCTCACGATGGTGCATACTTCCTAGGAGAGTGGCAGCTCCCGGGAGGGAATTCATTCATTTCAAAAGATGACTCCCCTATTGTATAACACACAGACCTTGTGAGAATGCAGTCTGGCTCTGAACAGCCTGGTGAATTTTGGTTAACCAGGCACACTTTGTCTGGGTCCCAGTAACTTGGAGAAGATGCAGAACCAAAAGCTCTGAACATGCAGAGTGATATTTAAAGAGTCTGACTTTCCCCTGAGGTCTGAACTGAACAATTGCAAAACCTACTGGAGACATCCACAAAACCCATTTTTTACAATGAAATACTCAGTGCCCTGTGAAAAGATCAAGTCCACACAGCAGTCTGTGGTTAGCGGTGAGAGTTCCAAGCTCGCTGTGCAGCCGGGCTGTGCAGAGAGCCTGTTTCAAGGGCAGCAGGGGTCTCTGCCCCCCACCCCGGCGCCCCACCCCCGGGAAAACAACAGTGAGCAAATCTAAAATTAAGTGACAATGAATTCTTGATCTGTGTCCAATTCCTGGGGGCAGTGTGCTCTACGGTCTTTTTTCTTTCCTTGCAACTATTCCCCAGTTCATCCCCTTGTCTGGGGCGCCCTGGGTTCACACAAAGACACACACTCGCGCACACAGACACCGGGCACTGAGCAGGGCACAGACAAGACGGAGACTGAAGTGTGGAGCTCTGCAAGGGCGCACAAATTCCTGGGGCTCTAAAGGCTGGCCTCCAAAAGGGTCGGGGCGAAGGTGTGTGTAGGGCCGGAAGGGGGGGCGGGGCGGGTGGCAGGCAGCCAGGGGACGTCTGCGAGAAGAAGCGGAGAAGAGAAAGCCCCAAAGGAGTCTCTGTTTCCTACACCCAAAGGTGCTCTCGCGGCTTTGATCCCCCCCCCCGCCCCGCTCCCACCCCCCAATCCCCGCCCCAGCCCTCCTTTTCAAGGCTCCGGGCGGAAGAAAGAAGCGCTTTGTAAACTGCCAGCCGCGCGGCCCTCCGGGCGCTGCCGAGGGGACACCTTTGTGCGGCTCTTTAAAGGGCACCTCCGAACAAAGGTTCACCACCTGCACGCAGCCTAGAACAATGGCCGGGAGAGGAGCCCGGCCGCCCGGGCCACGCAATTAGCGGGGATTCCCTAGCCGACGTGGGAACGCGCGGGCGGGC
>NW_004567121.1:36218813-36220462 GCF_000260355.1 Condylura cristata
CGCGAGCCCGGCTGCCTTTACCTTGCACACCAGCTCCTCTCCGCTGTGCAGATGCACGGCGCGGAAAACGTGGTCTCCCTCCAGAGGCTCCAACAATAAGTATTTCCCGATGCAGGAAACGCAATGCGACAGGTTGGGAGTCTCGGGCGGGCTCGGGGAGCCGAGGTTCGGGCTGAAACTCTGGTTGGGCTCGGCGGACCTCAGAGACGACAACTCCTCGAAATCCTGGGTTTTGTTCCGCGATCGCCCATATCTCGCTATTGTGATGGGGGTGGACCTGTGTATGTTCATGAGTGTGGGGATCGCACACGCCAAACAAGAAGCCCGCTGCACAGAGGAGTCGCTGGCGAGAACCGCTGCCGGCGCTTCCGTGCCACCGGTGTTCCGAGGGACCGAGCGGGGAGGGGGCGCGCGGGGGGCGACGCGGAGAGCGAGTCGGAAGCCCCCGAGTGGGCGCCACCGGGCACCTCGTCTGAGCCCGGCTCCCGGGGGTCCTCGCGCTGCAGCAACTTGGGGCCTTTTGTTACCCCGAGGCAGCCGGCGAGGTGCGGGAGGTCCACACTTTCTGTCTGGCCCCCTCTCTTCCCAGCGTGGATCGAGTCGAGGGACCGGATTGCGAAGGCGGGGAGCTGCGGAACGGATCCCCACGCAGGCTCGCCAACTGCCGACGGCGCGACGAGCCGGGCCGGAGTGTGTGCGGCGTTCGGGGAGCGCACGGCGGCGGCGGGGCTCGCCCGTTAGAGCCAAACAAAAAGAAAAAGGAAATAAGCACGGTCTACCGGCTCGCGCCGCGCGGCACACGGAATCCGCGCTGCACCCCCTTTTTTGGTGGAAAGGGTGGGGGGCGTGGAAGGGGGGGTGCCGGAGACGGCAGTTACCTACGTTTTAACTGTAGATGGCGTCTGAGGCTTTTCCAAGCTCGCTAAAGCGCTCCCCAAATTAAACAAACAGACAAAAAAATTGCAAGAGCGCATTTAACTTAGAGCGGTCCGCGCTGCCAACAAAAGACTGCAAAAGCTGGGCGCAGAGTGGCGGCGCGGGCCGGGCGCAGGTACCCCGACACAGCCCGGGCTCGGGCCTGGGGCGGAGGTCAGCACCGCCTCATGCTGCGGCCACCGGCTCGCGCTCCAGACCGTCCTCCGATCGCCGCGAGAAGTGCGGCCGGCGGCCAGGGCAGATCACGGTCTCGGCTTTCCCAGGCCGGCGCTCGCGAGGCTCCTCAGGGCGCAGGGAGGGGCGCGCCCCCGGCCGGCCCGCCAGCCGCGTTCCCTTCCCGCGGGGGGACTGGGTCGAGCCGGGAATGATCTGCACGCACCGGGTCTCCCAGCCCGAGTCCCAACTGCCCGGCGACGTCGGCTTTGGAGACGACCGGCGTTTCTTCTCCCCCTCTCGCTCTTTCTCCTTCGCCCGTCGGAGGTGAGAGGAAGGCGCGTTGCAGTGCGCGGCGAGGCCGGCGGCGCCCGAGGCCAGTCCGCAGCTCAGCGCTCGCGCGGCGCCGGCGAGGCGGTATTAATAGTTACTTACGTGGCCGGGGATCTCGGAGCGAGCCGGGCCGGGTGTGCGCGGGTGTGCGCGCGCCTGGCTCGCGCTCGCGCTCCCCATTCAATGTCACCGACACATTTCCACGGAGCCTCCGCCTCCCCCCGCGG
>NW_004567121.1:36220840-36228606 GCF_000260355.1 Condylura cristata
TGGGGTCGGGGCGGCCCTGCTGGCCTCGCGGGGACTGCGCGCCCCGCTGCCCACACAGCCGCAGGCAGGAGTCGCCGGCCGCAGCTACCTAGCGGTCGCCCAGGCCGCTGCACTTCACCAGACCCAGTTTATCTCCCCGGCACTTTCCCCCAGACCGCCTGGCACCCTGCGGGCACCAGGCGCGCCGCTTCCAGGTGGCCCCGAGCCGGAGCTGCCTCGGGGTGGGAAGAACGCGCTAGCGTCTGTGTGGCTGCAGGAAGTTTCAAACATTCGTTTCATCATCTCTGGCCAACACCCTGCTCCCCTTTTAAAAAGAAATCTATCGTGCGCGTGTCCTTCTGCCCACCCCCGCCCCCCAATTTAGGCTTTGAGTGCTTTGGGCGGAAGACCAGCTGAAGGCACCTTTTGACTCAGACCACAAGTAATCACATTTTTCCCTTCCCGGGGCAGTGGCCGGAGGGCCCGAGCGGCTCAGAGAAATCAACCTCTGCGCCCCCACCTCCTGCCAGGGCATAGCTCCGGGCCAGCGCCCCGCGCTCTCTGACCTCTTCTGATGGGGTGCCCCGCCCGCGCCCCCGCCGCAACGCGCCGGGGTCTAGCTATTTCTCTGAGAATCCAGTGAGGGCTGCGGTTTCACTCCGGAATTATTCTCTACTTCCTGGGGAGGTTCCGTCCTCTGGCTGGGTAGGAGGCTGGGAAGGCGCTGGAGCCCAGGCGGAGGCTTGACAGGCATTACCTAACACGTCGGGAGCGTCAGGGCAATCTGGCGGCGAGGCAACCTCAAAATAATAGACCCGGGACTTGGGGGACTTTAAAAGCCACCTGGAAGTCTCTGCCTTGACCATGCACCGCACCGTGCCGTCTGCATATTTTCTAATGTGATGGGGGAGGGACATGTGATTTTTTTTCCCATGCAAGCCTGCATATTTTCTAGTGGGGGAGTCTATATAATTTATTGCCCGGAGTAGGACGTTTGAAAAGGAGAGCTATTTATAACTCCCACCCCACCCACCCCACATACGTGTGCCATGATTATGCCCCATGGAGTTTACTCTAGGGATTGCTAGTGCTTAGGAAGTAGGTGCCACAGGATGACATTTGGGGAAAATAATCAAAATGTGCCCTCCCCCTCCCAGGCCTGGCCCATCCCTCCATCCTGCTTCTCACAAAGCTGCCCAGAGCTCAGTCCCTGCCCCTAGGGGGCGTGTGTTCCCCCTGACTATCACCAAGACTACTAAGCAGGGTCCCCAACCCAGTCTGGTCCCCAGGGAGCTACGGGTGTGTTTCAGGCAGCCTCAGGAGCTCGCACCGGCCCTTGGCTGCCGGCTGTCCACCTCCACTCGGGGGCCACCAACATTGTTCTCTAGTAACCGGGTGGGGAGATCTTGTCCCAGCCCTGGAGGGGCCTCTGATTTCAAATGAAAATTGAGTCAAGCTTTATTTTTTTCCCCTGCTGGGTCCCAGTTTCTTCAACTGTAAAATGAGAAGCACAACCCCCTCCCCCTTCTCAGCACACGTGATTGCTGTAGAATTATATTTTCAATTCCAGGAAATCTATGAGGGCTTACTATAAGCCCAGCCCTGTGTTGGGTGTTAAGGACCAGAGCATGAGGAAGATTTGGTCTCTGCCACCCAGGAGCTCAGAGCCTGGCCCCGAAAAAGACACAGAAACACATCAGTTCATTGTGCAATAATGCAGCAATTAGGCCCTGCTGGCATCAAAGGAGCAGCAGGGAAGAAACTAGTTTTCCTGGACTTCAGGGAGTTTTCCCAGAAAATGTGATTTTTTTTCGACCTTGAATTAACCCAGAGCAAATATGCACGAAACCTACTATGTGCCAAAAGCTGGGTTTGGAGATTCAGTGATTTTAAAAATATGTGTCCTGTCTTCGTGGACCTTGAAAATGTTCTATGAGTCATAAAAAAATGAATAAGAGATTGTCGTTGGCATTTCAGGCAAAGAGAAAGAATGCGAAAGCAAAGGAGTGGGATGTTCTGAAATTTCTAGCAATTCACCATGGCTTCGGTACTGGCAGCTTGGGGACAGTGGCAGGCTTGTGCCTGGCAAAGAGGGTTGGGATCAAAATGGGGAGGGAGCCCGGGCTCCGGGTGCTGCCCCAGATAGTGGAAATTAAGGCGAGACTCAGTGGGCTGGCACTTTAGAAATACGGTGCTGGAAATTCTACAGTCTCTGTCCTGCCCAGCCTCAGAGGCCAAGTGTGTGACCCTTGGAAACTATTGCATGGTAGGGTAAATGAGAGAATTTCCCCACGCAATTTAAAATGGTTTATACCTATTTCCAGTGACTTCACTAAGGTTGCAACATATAAAACCCCATATCAGAAAGATCTGGGTGGGAATCTCACTCACTCAGTTTTTGGCTATACCATCTTGCTAAATTCCGAATATCTTGAAAATGTTGCATTATAAAGTAGATACAATCTGCAATTTTCCTAGCAGTTGAGCATTATGAAAGACTCGCAGGAAGCAGCTACTGCTTTGGGCCATCGGTTCTGCTGGAACATTCTCTATGCTGAGGCGGAACATTCTCTGCTCACCTTGCTCACTAGTTCATACATTTAGCAAACAAATGGTCCCAACTGGCTGCGTGGTAAACCCTGAGCCTGGTGCTTTGCCGGTGGGTCAAATGAATGACTGTCGGCTTTGGATAATCGCTCCTAAGTCACCTTGATCACTGCAAGTCTGCTGTGTACACAAGTAGTGACATAGTTTTTTCCCCAAACAAGTTGAAAAACGAGCCATCCCTCTGCTCAAAAATCTGCACTGCATTTGCAGAACAAGCCGTGGAGAGTGCGGCCCCGGGCCAGGGACCACAGGACTCCAGAGCACTTCATTCTCCTTGAGAGCTCTGTGAGTGGCACCTCAGAGTCAGGCAACGTGCAATCTGGTCATGCATGAACCCCTGGGCATCGGCAGGTTGGCCTGGAATTCAAGAACTTGTCAGCAATGTCACTGCCCATTCTTCTCCGACAACACACGGTCCACCTGCTGCTCCCCACCCGGTCCCACCTCTGAGGCCAGGACTGTGTCCTTCCCTCGCACCCCCTCCACGCTCAGGGCTCCCTGCTGCTCCAGGACCAACCCTACCCAAAGCTTTTCCTCCTCCCGCTCAACTTTCTACTCCATGCGCCCAGGTCTCGTCTTCGGACTTGTGACTGTCCAGGTCTGAAGTGGCATCTTTAGAATCCAGGAGGCCTGGGTGCAGTTGGCCATTAGTAAGGAATCGTGTGGTGCTGACCTGTAAGGTGCAGCCTAGTACTCCCTTGATAGGATCTCCAGATTCTTAGCATCAGAGTTAGTAAAAGTGGCCAAAAAATATCGCTCCTCTGTTCAAGATTTCAAAACCACGTAGAGGAAACTGAATCCAGATACTTCTCTGCCTTCCCAGTGTAGCAGTTCTAGGAGCTCCCTGGGTCAAAGGGAGCAAGCTACTAATCCCGCTGCTTACTTGGTTCTCGGCTACCCCCTGCTTGCCTTTCTTGAATATTCTGTTAAATCTAGAAAGGGTGTTATCATCCTCGCCCTCAGGAGAAAGAGACCAGGGAAGTCGGTTCACACCTTTTTGGAGGCCACCGGAGAGGCCTCTGGTCACGTCACACCATCCTGCGGTGGCCTCTGGTCACGACAGTGGCCTGAGAGCTGCACTGTGTCCAGGCTGGTTACCCTGAGTCGCATTATTTCTAACTTTGGCAATCATTTGTTGCACATTATTTATGCCTCTGAGAGCGAAACCAGTCACATCCTCTCTGGCTCTCATCTAGCCCTTCGAAATAGGTAACATTATCTTCATTTGACAGATGAAGGAACCAGACTCCATAAAGATTGTGAATGATTTTTCCCATAGTGGCCCTGTGTTCCATGCCTGTGCAGATTGTGTGTGTGTGTGTGTGTGTGTGTGTGTTTAGGGAGGGAAGGGACAGAGGGATGAGTCGCCTCTAGCTCGATGGTGTTTTACAACATCATAGCCCTTTCTAGAGAGGTCCAGCCATTTAATTGTGAGACCAATTTAACAATGATTTCTTTACTCATTTTCTTGTTTGTTTGTTTAAAACAGCTTGTGTTCAAAGACCAATTGTCCTCACAGTGCCCATGAAAACGAGTGATTCCTAATAGTACCTATAATTCCTAAAAGTAAAACACGCTTTTGTTTTTTGCACAACTAGACAAAAGATGTGTTTGGTTCTTGGGATAAATGATCCACGCGGACAGTCCAACATGAAATACAAGGACGTTGCCTGTGTGGCCATTTTCCCCTGGCCTGACTTTGTGGCTCTGTAATTGTTGAATGTGCACAAATGAAATGAATACAGGAACATTTTGGTGGTCACTCTTAAAACTAGAAGGGGTGGGAACTCAGTTGATGGGAATTTCCTGGGTATTATAACTGGGCTGCCTTTCCCTGGTGTCCCGCTGAGCAGCTAAAAGAGGTAAGTGAAAGCAGGAGACCCAAAGCCAGGAGCCTGAGGAGCTGTCCAGGCTCGGCTACTGTGAAAATGACCCTTCGGACGGGGCTCTGGCCCACTAGCGTGGGGTCCTGCCGTGGGCCCGGCGGACTGGAGGAGACTCAGACCCGGGTTCACTTCTCTTCCGGTCCTTCTTTCTCTCACTGCGGATCTCCTGCCCCTGGCCTCACTGTTTTCCTCCTCTCTCCCTCTCCTCTACTTCCATCTGTATCCAGACAAAGGCAACACCCTTTGGGGGGTAACAGGGGGCACAGCATTTCATTTGACTACCGTAGTAAAATTTGCGAAGCAGGAAAATAAAGGTGTCTGACAAAAAGGTGGTGTCTACAGAGTAGCAGCTTCTGAATTAGAAGCCCTGGATCTCCAGAGGGGCCTGGAGCAGAGGGGAGGGCCGCTGCCCTGTGGGGGTCTGCAGGTAGACCCCCCCAGGGAGGTGGATGGCTCTGTCTCACCCATATCTGTGCAGTTCACTTTCAAATGTGTGTGAGTGGTTTGTGGTTACTACAAATACAGATATGTAAACGAATAACCGATTTCCTTATAATTGGTTTTCTTTCCGTTTAGGGGACTGAAACATACATCCCAGTATATTTACGATCTCTAAAGGCAATAGGAGGCTTTATAGCCTTCAGGTTGGGCCCATCCTCAGAAAGGCAGAGGCTTGCTTTTCATTGGGTCATTGGTCCCTAGCCATTCAGTGGGGTCTTTAGGTGACCGGTGGCCTTGTCTGTGTGAGAGACAGGGGTGGGGTAGGAGGGATGCAGGAGGGGCCTGGGAAAGGGTTATCTGGCCCTGGGTGTGCAAACTGTAGTAACACTCAGAGCATTTGAGGGGCTAGGTATTTCTGGCAATTTCATCAAAGATTGTTAAGTCATAACATAGAAATGTTAGGATATAATACAAAATCGTTTAATAACCTCCAGAGAAATCAACACGATTCATATGTACTGTTTCCTCCCAGACAGAAAGTAATTGTCTCTCTGCCAGACTACAACTTGATGAAGTCATCCATACATGGTAAACAGGTGAACCAACTATTCTCAGAATCTGCACTGGGCCAGCACCCCTCAGGGGTGTTGGAAGAACATGACACCCACTTCTTAAAACTTGTTTTGAAGTTTGGATTTTTTTAACTTATATTTGAATATCTCATTGGATGAGCTATTCAATAAAGTGTTTAAATAACAAACAAGCAGGGAAGACCCTGAAGACTGCTGAGATAAAGGCCCTTGTTCTAAGTAGGTCTGTCTCAGACTTCCCCTCATTTGCATGATAAAAGAGTCTGCTGGCAAATCTAACCTGCAGGAGACCTGGACTCCAGGAAGGAAGCTGCTTCCTCCCTCCCAAGCGGCTCAGTGACCACAGGGACTGAGCCCGGATAGGATCAGGAAAACATAATGGAGAAAGCCGAGCTAAAACCAAACCTCAGTCCACCATCGGGTCGAGGAAAGTTGATGGAGCGTCAGCTCAGCAGCTCAGTGGCCTTACACAGGGTGGAAGAGGCCTCGCCTGCCTTCCAGCTTGGGGTGACAGTCCAGGGGCAGAGGGGGAGGAGAGGGGGGAGAGCGCACAGCTCTGAGGAGAAGTCTTCCCACCAGCCCTCAGCCCCCAGCGCAGACTTGTGAATGTCTCCCCCTGCCTCCACCTCCTCCACTTCTCTCCCTGCCTCTCCCTCCTCTTCCCCTCCCAGGTGACCCTCTGCCACACAGTAAGGGAAGATTTAGGCCTCCAGCCTCCCCTGCGGCCGCCTGGTGCAGATGCCAGGACCCCTGGCACAGGTGCCCAAGCAGAAAGCTCAGCTGGTGCCGGGACCAGGAAGCTGCCGCTGCAGGTCGGGTCGGACCCCTCAGGTCTGGAGTAGGAGCACATTGCTGCGTCCACTCACTAAAATTCCTTGGGCGCTCCTGTGAACCTGGCCAGCGGGCACTCGGGAAGGCCCTTTCCTTTATCGCCCCTGCTGCCCGGACCCAAACCCGGCTCTCTGAAAAAACTGTCACCCTGAAGCCTGTAAGAAGCCCTAAGTCCCCAGCTGGTGAGAGAATCTCCCCACAAAGCAGGCCAGAAAGGTCTGGACAGAGCATGCTAGAGTTGGGGTGCCGGCCATGTCAGAGTGGGGTAGTCACCGAGAATCATGACTGGGTCTCCTGCAGGGGGAAAGGGGCTTTTGTGATGAGCATCCTTGCCTGGGCCCAGGGGAGGGGGAGGAGCGTGATGCCCTTGTTTCAGCCTCCACTTGTAAAAGGTGACCCCAAAACACAGTAATCAAGAGATAATATTTGAACGTGATATGTAAAACAAAGCATAAAAATTAAAGCCAAAAGCGTTTTCCATGGAACACATCCAGACCTTAAGTCCCGACGAGTTCCTCCCACTGGTGTTCTCTTGCCTGGGGACTGTTCCTTGGGACGGGAAAGAGAGAAAGGAGCAAACAACAGGGTTGTTTCGTTTCTGCATTTGGTTCAAGCCCAGCCCCGTGCAGGGGCTTCACCCCTTCCTCATGATCACCGTGAGATAAGGGCCTGCCTCACCGCATTATCGGAAGACAGGCACAGCCAGGGTGAGTCTTGATGAGCATGTGGGGCCCGGGGTGCAGGGGGCCTGCACTCAGTGAGCCTGCCCCCACGCAGTCTCTGCTGGTAGCTGACTGACTCCTTGGTGGTCTGTCAGGCCGCCATAATGAAAACCCACTGGAGGCGGGAGAGCAAGGTGCAGGCAGGTTTGCTTCATCCCGAGGCCTCTCCTGTCTGGCCTACGGCCACCTCCTCACTCTGTCCTCCTGCGGCCTTTCCTCAGGGCCTGGTCACGCCCAGGTCTCTTTCTCCTCTTCCCAGGGCACCGGGCCTGTTGGATCAGGGCCCATCCTTATGACCTCATTGAACTTTGTCTCCAAACGCTTCACCACGGAGTTAATGGCTTCAGCACAAGAATTTAGGGAGGACATTCTTCATAACAATTAAGGTGTAACCATCACGCACCCCGAGATTTTACTGTTCACATCAGTCAGAGCCTACCTCACCCTCAGAATGTATGAATTTACAGAAAGTGACCCAACTTATAAAGCTAAAGTTATAAAATAGAAATGTAGTTAGGATAAGGGACTTTGCTTGCTCCCTTAGAGTCATCCCTGGCACAAAAGAGGGGCTATATCCCTGTCTGATTATGTTCACAAGCTCTGGAGAAGGAAAAAAATCCCTCCCGTCAGGAGATGAAACAGGGAAAACCTTTCTGCAGGTGAAGAGGAAGGTGGCTTCTAGAAGCTGCTGCGTCGAGCCCGGGGGGGTG
>NW_004567121.1:36228706-36249979 GCF_000260355.1 Condylura cristata
CAGCCGGCTTATGCATTTATTTTTTAAGCACTGATAGCCCCGTGCTCATAAAGGGCTTCCCGGGTCATGGAGAACAACACACATGGCCCCCAAGAGGGAAAACCTTTCTGCAGGTGAAGAGGAAGGTGGCTTCTAGAAGCTGCTGCGTCGAGCCCGGGGGGGTGAGAAGGCGAGGCTTCAGGGGCTTCAAGGGCAGACGCAGCAGTCAGGTGCACCTGGCGGAGTGGGGGTTGCTTGTCCCGGGCATTCTCCCAGGTTCTGGGTGAATGTCCCCACGGCCAGAGGTCAGACGGCAAAGTAGAAAGTGTCCTGGACCAGGAGCTGAGCTACCAGCATTTTCTACTTGTACACACCTGTATCAGCTATCTGTTGCTGCGTAACAATCACCCCCACCCGCACCAGGCTTCCACTTTCCAGGTCATTCACGTAGCTCTTGGTAGAGCCCCGATTCTTGGATGTGTTGGGTTGAGGCTCCCACTTCCTCGCTGGGTGCTGACTGGGGACCACCTTCCTTTTCCAGTAGCACTGACCTCTCCAAGGCACAATCTCATGGCATCTGGCCTCATGAGAGGCGCCAGGGACAGTCCGAGCCAGAGGGAAGTCACCGTCCTTCACAGCCTGATCTTGGAGACCTCTTGTTTAACGCTGTCATGGTCTCCTCACTAGCCGCGCGTCACCAGACCGCCCCAACCAGACAGGTGGACAGGTGGACATTAGTGTGTTGCAGATGAAGGGGCAGAAACTGAAATCTGCGGACTGCATTGAGAGAGCTGATAATCCCTTAGATTCTTCTAGGATTGTCCTCTGGCTTGGCAGTTTCACGATTGGGCAGTAATCACTGCTGTTGTTTTTGGAGTTGGTGGGTTTGGAGTGCGGGGTCCGTGGGTTGTCTCTGGGAAAGGTTTCCCCAGATCTCCCCTTCCAGCAGCATGGGGTGAGATTCTTCGCGAGACAGAGCCTCGGTTATATTTAGAGAGCAGGTTTGTTAGGGGCAGGGACAGAGAGTAAAGGCCACTTGCAAAGGCACAAGCAGGCAGAAGAGCTGCCCAGAATGGGACAGGTTTCTGAGAGAGGCCTGCGTGGTGCATCAGGCGGCCTTGAGGGGAGCCGCCTCTGCTGAGGGGGTCAGAGCCGAGAAGCCCCGGCAGGTGCGGGTCAGGCGGGGGGGGGGGCGCTGCCCTGCGGGGGAGAGAGCTGGTGGGAAGAAGCACCTGCACGGGCACAGGTGGGCAGAGGCCTGCGGCCCTCTGTGGAGCAGCGCGTGGTTTTATCATCTTCCTTCCCTAGAGAGGGGCTCCTCTTCGAGAGTGCATGTTTGCTCCTTAATCCCCGTATGTTCCTCTTCAGGTGACACCCCCTGCCACAGTCTGACACCCGTCTGGGTGCTGTGGCCCCTGATCTGGGCTCTGAGGCCTAAGGGTCTTGGCTTCCACAGCTGGATTAATGGCGCCGCTCGTCCCTCTCCCCCCACCTGCTGGTGTGCAAAGGCTCATGACCGTGTAGCGTCCCCTCAACCGCTGCCTCCACCTTCTTGTTGTTCCCCGTGACACCCCACATTGCCCAGATTCTCAGGACTGGCAGAAGAAGCCCAGCTCTGGAGGGCATGGAGCCTGTGCCCACCAGTCAGTGTGGCGACGGGCCTGGGCGGGCCTGGGTGGGCGTCACGGCGTTTCCCGACTTCCTGTGCGTGACCTTCTCTCAGAAGCCTGCTGTTGCTAAAGAACCTGGACTTGGAGCAGAGCAGAGACCAGCACCCACTGGAAGCAGCTCGCTCCTCAGCGCCCGGAGACCCTGCAGGGGAAGGGGCAGCTTTTTGTCATCTGTTCCTCAAGTGTCTCTTGGCTCTTTGTAAGTGATTACTTTCTAAATCCACATTTCACAACTAAAATGGTTCCATTGTGTTCTGAAAAATCTCTTTAATTGAATGTTCTCTTTGTCAACCCAATAAAATGCCTCGTTTTGCAATAAGATTCCCACGGCACCTTTCCTGGTGGTTCCTCTGAGAAATGCTCTCATCCAACAACCGATACTGCAATAGGCCCACCCGTTGCTGGGTCTGTCGCTGGGTCACCTCCGAGCACGGCCCCTGCGACGCGGTGAGCAGGCCAGAATGGCGCTCCCTCCAGGCCGCTCACGCACGGCCTCTCTGCTGAGACTTCTAGTTACATCGCATCACATTCTTACTTGAGCCCTAAATCTTCAAAGTGTCTTACACTCACAGTGAGCACAGGTAGATGGGGCAGTGTGTCGGGAAAGATGGCCACAGATTTTGACACTCATCTCACTCAGATGAAGCCTGACTCTGAACTGGGCTGAGACTGCGTGGACCAAGAGAAAATTGCAGACTTGGGCTATCGCTGGTTCTTCGCCTTTTCTTTGAGGGGGCAGGGAGTGTCTGCCTTGGTGACTTAGAATTCTGAGGCCACCAGGCAATAAACCCAGTCACCTCAATGCTGGAGAAAACACAGGAAGGTGCCAGGGCTATGTGGGAGGGAGGGGCTTAGTGGGGGGGGGACCCTTCCCCAAGGCTGTGGACCCCTCCAGGCCAGGCCAGTCCCCAGCTGAATTCCACAGTGAGCCCCAAGTGCCATCTGCCTGAGTGCCTTCCCGCCTTACGTTCATGATATAATACAGTGTGGTTGTTTAATGCCATTAAGGACCAGTTACTCTTTACTGAGCTACGGCTGTTGCACCACTGGAACAGACATGGTAACTGGAACGATGCGGTGCGGTGTTCTCTTGGCCTTTAAGGCCTTTCCTCTAGGAAGCACTAAGCGGAGGGTGGAGAAAATCCTATAGTAAGATGCTAATACACATAGATTGATTAAATCTCAAGCCCTCCTTCTGAGAAACCTGGCTAAGGGAATAATAGCTCCTTTCTTTCTTTCTTTCTTTTTTTTTTTTTATATGTCTGACCTCACTGGACAGTGACTTTATAGTGCATTTTTAAAAAAGATTTATTTATTTATTGATGCATACAAGAACTGGGTACAGGCCAGAGGTTCAGGGGTGAGAGGGTTCACCAGAGACAGAGTGGGGAGCAGAACAGGCAGATCCACTGAAATCCACCACTGAGGGGAGCAGCGGGGAGCCAGGAAGGGTCTGCTGCGCCCTGGGGGTCACTCCCTGGCCAGGGATCGAACTTGTGCTGCAGTGGCTGTGGACGGCTTCATAGTGCTGTGCTTCAACCTCTTGCACCACCAAGGAGGCCCCTTACGATGCATCTTGATTAATCTGTCAGTATTGTACGAATGGAACATTAACGTTTCTGGGTCCAGAGCTCCGAGGTCTGCCCCCTCTGTCTATTATTGGGCTACACTAGGGGCTGGGCTCCTGATTACCAGGTGCCCGTGAGCGGGTGACTCCGTTCTCTAGACTCCAGTCGCATCGTTGGTAAAATAAGGACGCGAGGCTAAAAGATGCTCCAGTCACTGCCATGACGACGCTCAGTATTCCAAGGAGGAGCAGCCGGCTTATGCATTTATTTTTTAAGCACTGATAGCCCCGTGCTCATAAAGGGCTTCCCGGGTCATGGAGAACAACACACATGGCCCCCAAGAATGGAGCCGGGGTTCCTTTCTACACCCAAAGGAGCGTCCAGAGGAAGCAGGATTGTGTGACTTGCACATTTCACAGCAAACGACCCCCATGAAGAGGGGCACAGTGGTCACCACTCCCTCGGGAGACTTGCTGTCACCAAAGACGGGGTGTCGCCTAGAAGCCCCTTCCCCCGGTTTCAGAAGACACGGACGCCCTAGAGCAACTAGCGTCTCTGAGAGCACCTTCGTCCCTGTCACTCCGCGCTGGCCCCCCATGCTCCAGGCCCTGACGCGCCTGCTCTTGACTGTCGGAGCCGCCCTCTCCCCCCCCAGCCCTGCCAAGCTTCACCCCAAATGCCAGCCCTTGCAGGGACACTGGTTGAGCCGAGAGGCCCTGCTCTCGGCGACCTGGGCTGAGCCCGAAGGCACTGAAAGGATCCGGCATGTTCTTCTCTCCGTCTTGTTAGCTCATGGAGTCTGCGGGTGGCGTCTTCGCCATGGTGGCAGATAGGCCGTGTCAACCGCGTCTCTGCCACGAATCAGGCAGCGCTTGCACCGTCTATAAGATGGGGTCATTTGTGTCTCTGAACAGCCGCTGAGCAGGGGCTCAGAGAGAAACGTGACTGTGAGATCATCCCACCACAGGGGCCCCCCACAAGACTTAGTGTTCCCCATGTCCCGGGGACATGGGCCTTGGTGGAGTCGGGAGGGAGAGGCCTCCAGCCCGTCCTCCCTGGGATACAGCTCCTTTGTTTCCCTGTCTGGGAAATGCCCCAGGACCCCCTGCCGTGTCACCCTGGGAGACTGTTGCTCAATCCCAGCAGCTGTTCTGGAGGGACAGCCACAGCAGCCCTTCTGAATGGATCACGCACACAATGCAAAATGGAATTGAAGATCCCTAATGCCCGAACTCTTCTATTGTGCAGTGAGGTCTAGCTCTTAATTTGCAGTGGGCGTAGCAGGAAGTGCTGGTGTAAAAAATAAAACATATATATTGCTAATACTGTTGCTATATAAAACAATGTTTGGCCAAGATGGCTGAGATATGATTCAGCCCTTGTTCATCAAGTTGCTAAATATTATTCAGTGAGTGGAGTCACCATATGGTCCAGCTGAGTTTCCTTGGAGGCTGGCTAAAACATTGTGTTGGATACAGAATTTGGAATTGTGAGTGTTTCCGGTGGAGAGAGTCCGAGGAAGCTGCAGACGGCTAATGGCATCAGCTCTCAGGGCAAGATGAAAAGGAGCCGGAGATGGCAATGGCAGAGATCGGGAGGGGTCGCCCGGCCTGGTGGCTTCTTGCAATCTGATGAAAAGTGGGCAAAGCCTCACAGCTAGACAGAGATGCAATCTCTAAAGAAAAATGTGTGCAGTACCTTACCAGCTGGGAAAGTCTAAATGACTGAAGCCTATGACTCAGAAATCTTAAATTGCCTTAAAATTAATGAAGCTCTGTGGGGATGACTCAGTTCGTTCATGTCCTGAGCTTGCAGACTGAAGCCTGCAGAAGGGACAGTTCGTTGTGCAAAGTTGATTCTGACCCCACAGAAGGGGTCCTCACCTGGGAGGGGGGTGGGGTGCAGACACCTGGGCCCCCGAGGCAGGGCCTGGTGCGCATTCTTCCCACAAGATGGGGGAGAACGGATGGCCTCAGGCAGCTGAATCTCTTGCAACCTGATGTCAGTCCCTGCACAATGAAAAGGAAAGACTGGGTGATGGCTACATGTTTGCCAGGTTCAATGTGAGTAGCCAGGGCCCCCTAGGAAGCAGAATTTTCCCCAGATGGTTCAAATGGGGGGATTTTAATGAAGGCCTCTATAGAAATCGGTGCCAGGTTAAAAGAACAAAGAGACTGAAACACCCAGAGATGTCTATGACCGGAAACATAAAAAGGCATCGATGTTACTGGAGCCCCATAAGCCCTGGACTTTTGGGGCATGGCCAGAGGGTGGGGGGAGCAGGGGGGACCTCAGTCCTGTGAGTCTGCCCTCCCCAGACTCACAGCGCTAAAGTGAGAAGGAGCAGAGAAGCGACAACCTGAACTTTGTCTTGTCTCCTCCACCTCCCATTTCCCCACGGTGTCCTCTTGGGTGCCCAGTGGAGGGTCAGGGGAAGGCACCCAGATTAAGCAGGCTGAGGACGGGCCTTCTGAGTGGGCGGCGTGCAGAGGAGTGGGTGGGCACAGAAGCATCAGCGCGTAGGTTGACTCCGAAGCACCAGCCTCCAGGAGGCTCAGAGCGAGCAACCCCTGGATCACGCTGAGCCCAGGCCAATGCGGGCCCCGAGCGTCTGAGAACCTTACACCACCCCCGTAGCTACCAAGACAAGTGAAGAGAGAGAGCCTTCCCCCGAACTGGGGCTCGCTAGAAGCAGCTTTTCTACTAGACAAGCCCATCTCTATAGCAAGACAAACACGTGCACAATGGAAGTCTGGCATGCGTCGTACAAGCCACCCCTCGTTACCTTACGAGTCCCCTCCCCCTCCCAGAAGCCCGAACCTCTATTCTGTTCCTTCGTTTAGCTCATGTACCCTAAATTTGTCCCAATGACTTTGAGCTCCACATCTACGTGGACTCTCCATTTGTATGTAATTCATTTTTTCCTCCTTCCAAAGTGTGATGTTGGTCTGATTGCCTGAGCAGCCTGACAAGCACCTGAGCACTCGGTGGAAACTTCCTCCGCTTCCGGTAACTTAATACAGTTCAACTGCCAGTTCACATTAGGGAAAAGGGCAGGAGACAGTTTTTTTCTTTCTGAAATCATTGATGAGTAATTCTCAGGTAACAATGTTCCTGAGGGCAGAGACCTAGTTCTGCTTGTTTCTTGAACTTTTCAGACTATCGTGATATCTGGCACAGAGTAGAGACTCAGGAAATTTTTGCTGTACTAAAGACCCATCACAAATCAACATGTAGAAACACCTATATGTGTACGGGGCTTGACGCATGACAGACACTGTTAATATCTGCTGAGTGAATAATGAATGTGTAGGTTAAAAACAAATTACGTAATCTTTTGGATGAAAGGTTTTGCAAACCTCAGGCAAACCCTCCGGTATTTTTAGTCTCAGAGTCATTTTGAATGCGATTTATGGCTATCATCGTACAATCTGTATAGATTTTCTTGAGGATGAAGGCGGGCCTTACAGTGTGAGGCTTTGTGATGTAGTAAATTAATAAATAAGAGATGGCTTAAAAGGGACATCTGCCTGTTAGCAGTGCTGAGTTTTACCAGCTGGAGCATTAACAAAGGAGCGTGGAGTAGTCACAGTTTTGTAGAATGGCCTCCCAGCAGGTAGGTGTCCTCAAGGATGCTCTTTGGAGTGGTGTGAGCTACAGCAGGACTCCTTCTCTCCGCCCCTTTGAGTCTCAGATTGCTGGCAAGACTTGAGCTAGTAAGCCTGTAGCTCCTGCTAACGCTTGCCACATCACGTTAGTGAAAGGACTACATGAGATGATGTCTGTGAAATGCCCAGGAAAGAGTCTGGCATGCAATAGATCTTCGCCTCTTCTTGCAACCACGGCTAACTCCCCAGATGCATGTTTAACTACCTTCTGATCTTACAGAGACAACGGAGCATGATGCTCACCTTTGAGTCATATAATCTGAGCATGCACAGAAACAATTAACTGTAAACCAAGTTCCAAGCCCATCAGAATAAAGAAACTGCTGACATGGAATTAGGAAACCAGAAGAGAAACTGGGAAAACCAAGAACACATTTAGAAGCGAAGGTTCATCCCAAGCATCCAGAAACACTTTCCATATGTGGACCAATTTAATTTGTAATTAATCCAATTCTGCAAGTCCATCTTCTCTGCATTCCCATCATGTACCCCCGTCCATTCTCCCCTGTTATACAGCCATGCAGGGTCCCCATTTGGGGAGACATATTTGAGTCTTGCCTCCTGACTTCTTGCTAGTTAACTCATCATAAAAAAAAATAAAATAAAATAACCCTCGGCCCTCCCTGGTGGTTCAATGGGTTAAAGAACTGCACTGAGAAGCTCTCGGCAGCCCCTGCAGCAAAGCTCCATCCCAGACCAGAGAGTGGCCCACAGGGCCTGGCACACTTCTCCTGCCTCCCCTCAGCAGTAGATGTTGTCGATTTGCCTGTTCTGCTCCCCACTCTGTCTCTGGTGAATCCTCTCACTCCTGCATCTCTAGCCTGTACCCCAATACTTAGATGCATAAATAAATAGATATTTTTTAAAAAGCAACTCTTCCCGCAGAAGCTCACGCTACAGCGTTTAGCTTCCCGTCACATCGCACAGCCATCTCCTTGCTTTGTTTCATGCTTGGCTCCGTCTGTTTAATGTCATGGACAAGGTATAATATTAAGGAAGATAAAAGACATTTTCTGCATAGCTATGGATGTGACATTTAAGAGAAATTCATTGTTATCATGGGAGAATCTTCTATAGAGGAGAAGCACAAGAAAATAAAAGTTATACTGTAAATCTATTTACTGTATTTGACTTGCATCAGTTCAGCAGAGATCCCACATCTGTATCAGCAAGTCTTCTCTTTTGTGCTCACAAAACTGATGTGCAGATATCACTGCCCAGAGCCAGCAGCCATCCCCGCCCTGAATCTTCTAGGAGCTTCCAATTCTGTTCCCTCCAAAGGCTGAAATGCAAGGTACATTTTCCTCCAGCCTTTCCTTCAATTAATCAAGGATATGTGATTAACTATGGAGGCTCCATTACATAAGAGGGCTGATTTAATCACATCCATGGACTATTGAACTTAATCCGCAGCCCCTGTCCTCTCTCTGGAGGGTGGGGCTTAGGGCCCCAAATCTCCATCCTCTAATCAAGGTTGGTTTCCCTAATAGCCAGCCCCTTTCCTTAGGGCCTTTCCAAAGTTGTCATGTATCAATTCTGTCACTCATCAATTCTGACCAATGGCAGTCAGGAAAATGAACCTGTTCCCCATATCTCAAATTCATCGTACAAGGGAGTGATGCTTGAGGCTTTGGCTGCATCCTCAGGTCATAAAGGGCAAGCCAAGAGGTGGTGTGTGATTTACAATAAAAAATATATATTTGGGCACTCTCCCTGGTGGCGCAACAGGTTGAAGCGCAGCACTATGAAGCTCTCTACAGCCACTGCAGCACAAGTTCGATCCCCAGTCAGGAGGTGACCCACACGGCCTGGCAAACTTCTGACCCACCTGCTGCTCCCCTCAGCAGTATATTTCAGTAGATCTTCTTGTTCTGCTCCTCACTCTGTCTCCGGTGAATGCTCTCACCCCCGCCACACCTCTGGCCTGTACCCCAGTTCTTGTTTGCAGAAATAAATACACATTTTTAAAAAGTACGTATTTGGCCTTTCCCTACCGCTTCTGACTTACCCCAAACCCTTGTGATTTCCTATAGCCATAGGGACATCATTTGCTATAGTATCTAGTTTTAACTTGTTTCAGAAATAGCTCTAAGCAATAAAGGTGAATTGAATGTCTTCTGTAATTCACAACTCCATTTTAATTATTCCAACTTTTTGCTAATAACTTTTGGAAAGGCCCTAAGGAAAGGGGCTGGCTATTAGGAAACCAGCCTTGATTAGAGGATGGAGATTTGGGGCCCTAAGCCCCACCCTCCAGAGAGAGGACAGGGGCTGCGGATTAAATTCAATAGCCCATGGATGGTGATTAAATCAGCCCTCTTATGTGATGGAGCCTCCAGGAAAACCCAGAAGATCTCTGAGCCTCGGCCTCACCAGGTTGATGAGGAAGAAAGCAGCCCCATGCCAGGAGGCGGCCCAGACTTCCCAGGACAGAAGGGAACTGTCCCAGTGCCCTCTGACCCGTTGTCTGGCTGTCTTACTACCCTTTGTAGTAACTGGCAAGTGAATAACTCTAGAGGGCCTTGGGGTCCTCTCTTTTAATTCGGAGCACAGACAAACCGTGCTTGTGATTAACCTCTGAAACGGGGACAGTATCGCAGGCCTGGGCCCTTCCTCCGGGCGAGCTGAAGCTAAAGGGAGTCAGCTGGGTGAAGAGCAGCACACCCAGATGGCCCTGCAGCGCTGCTGGATGTCAGCAAAGCAGAGGAGAGTGGACGGCGGCAGGGAAGTCAGGGACCCAGGCCGCAGTGGTTCTTTTGTGCAAGAGGACACACGCCAGCAGTGCCAGACAGCAGGAGAGACCATGCAGAGACTCGGAACTGAGAGAGTCGAGCTTCTATCTGGAGAACTCCTGCGCTGACAGATTCCTCACAAACTCGCCTGATCCTGCCGCTGTCGGCAATGCTGTCTGCTCCCCGTAGCCAAAAGCATTCTGATGGAAACGTTCTCTTCAGGTTTGGCCTGGGCCGGTCTTGGGCTTCCTCGCTTTCGGTTTCTTTTTCCCGCCATGGAATGGCAAACAGAGCAGTCAGAGGCTTGTTAGATATTTTTGATTCCTCTATCCACTCACTGATTCATCCAATCCATCAAGCATTCATTATTTATGCGCTGACTCAGTGTGGATCTATATTTCATTCTGCTGGTTGGTTTCTGCTGAACTTCAGAACCCTCATCAGCATCTTGGCCTTGAGGAAATCACCCTGGGACCCGCGCACTCTACCGATGGCCTTGCTGGTCCGTGTAGCTCCCATCTGAATATGATTCCCCAAATGTGCGCACTGATCAGCTGTCTTTTTCCGCCTCCCCAACTTCCTCCCTCCCCCACCCATTCCTTTTCCCTCTCTCGTCCCTCCCTCCCTTTCTCTCTCCCTCTCTTCCTCCTCTCTTCTTTAGAACATCAATTGAGCCAAACAAGAGGTAGAGAACTGCAGAAATGAACTCTTCAAGACGGCCCTGGGTGAAGAGCGAGACCTTGCATTCTACCTCGGCTAAGCTGAGCAGCTTTGCTTGGTGGGAGCTGGTCCTCGTCAATGTCACTGCCCATTCATAAGTCCTGTGTGACTCCAGCCACCTTGGGTAGAAAAGGGGTCTAACTTTTAATCCCGTGGTTCCCATTAGATTGCCTTCAGGATCAACCAAGGCAGCGTAAAACCTGAAGGGGGCACGTGGAGAGATGTGCAACATTGGCCAGGCCACCTCGCAGGTGACTTGGCACGTGCTTCATCAAAAGTGAAAATGGCGCCTCCTTGGTGGCATTAATCTCAGCGCTATCAAGCTACCGCCAGCCACTGCCTCCTGAGCTCCATCCCGCCCAGGGAGGGACCCCAGGGTGCAGCAGACCTCTCCTGTCTCCCCGCTGCTCCCCTCAGCCCTGGATTTCAGTGGATCTGCCCCTTCTGCTCCCCGCTCTGTCTCTCACCCCCTGCAGCTCTTGCTACACCCCAGTTCTTATACGCATAAATAAATAAAATAAATCTTAAAAAGAAAGAAAATGATTATTCCATCATCACAATTCTCTGAGGTGAATATATTAATATTTATAATTTTCAAATAAGGAAGCTGGAACTTCTGTGGAGTAGATGACAGAGGAAAATTTCTCAGGTTTGAATGACCTCACAGTCTCTCCTGTCAACTTGCTTGTTGAAATGCTCTAGCTAATTATCTGGCACAAAGAAGCCGCCTTCCCCACTGCCGTGCGAGGTCCTGTTAGCTAGCTTGGAACGCGCATGCACCCTCCTCTGAGCAGATATAATTATCGATATAATTTCGAGCTGCTGTAATTTCATTCTACTGGAAAATCACAGCAGGACTCTGAAATATTAGGAAGACTTTGGGGCTAAAGAAAACAAAATGTGTGGAAAAAACCTGCCATATGCCCAAGACGGTGAGGGCACCGGTGTGTGCTTGTTACCCTCCACCGCGCTCTCTGTTCAATTTGTTCACCAGGTACTCGAACAGCTCATGGGGTTTGCATACCTGCATCCAGGGTCTCTGCTTCCAGCCCAGGCCTGGCAACGTGCTTTATCATTTTATGCTGCAGGATACAAGGAAACGGGCCTTCTGTTGGCCAACTGAATCATCCTCTTCTCGAGATATCTTTTCCTCCTATTGAGAGGGACATATTTATTAGGCTACCTGATGAGCCTGCCACCTCAGGCTCTAAGGCCCACGGTGTGAGCTCAGCAGTGAGGACGGAGGAGCAAGGAGGCCTGGGGTGGGAATTAGGGCAGGACTCGCAGTGAAATAAAGGCCGAAGGGAAGGGCTCATGTACGAGGAGGGACGAGTCTACATATGATGAGCTACAGAACTGGGAATTGGAGTCTGCTCCAGACTTTCTTCTGTCTTCAAATTAAAGAAATGAAAGGCACGTGAATTGCTCATGATACCGAGGAGGTCAGCGGTGAAGGGAAGAGCTGGCCAGGACGCCCAGCTCCATCCGACGGTGCTCTCTGTCTAGACCTTGGTCCAGTTGTGGGTCGGCACCAATGAGGCTGTGGACATGACGAATGGGTCACACCAGAATCTGAGGGAAAGGATGACTCTGGATGATGTGGTGGCCTCAGCCAGCCAGTTAAAGACCTCGAGCTCAAGCACAGAGGCTCCCTGGGGAAGGAGAGATTCTCCATCGAGGCTGAAGCAGAATCCTTCCTGAATCCCTGACCTGTCGACTTTGCTACCCATTTCAAGCTTGCCTGACCCACAATGGCATGAGTGAATTCTTTCAGAAAATGACCTGACTGTATCTTTGTTGTTCTAGCCATCTACACACACATTTTGACACACACACACACACAGCTTTTAGTTCTGTTTCTCTGGAAATCCTGACTGACACGGATTTTGGTGTCAGGTGTGCGGTGCTACTGAGAAGGACATGTTCATTAGGACACGCAATGAGTGTCCCAGCCCAGGCCTCTGGGATCTATGGACGGTGTGAGCTCAGCTGTTGCATCATGAGCAGTCCATGGTACTGTCATTTCTTTAACTTGTGAGCACAAAAAAGTCTGAAACAGACTCCAAAATCCCGGTTCTGTAGCTTATAATGTATAGACTTGTACCTCCTCTTACATGATCCCTTTCCCCACCAACCTGTTTCACTCCCCATCCTGTCCTAAAAGTGAGGGAGTGTCTTAGGAATCAGATAATGGGTAGAAGCTGAAGAATCTTAAGGTCCATGCTGGAAAAATCCTACATCAACCTTGAGAGACTGTGATGCTATAAACACATCTGCTGAGCTCTCAGACAGACACACTCAGAGAACACCATGTGATAACACAGGCAGATGTGTGTGTGTGTCGGGTGTGTGGGGGGAGGCGGGGTATGATATAAGCCGGGAGACTCCTGCGGCTCCCAGAGATGGGAAGAAAGCGGTGGGGGGCTGTGAAGAGACCTGACCGGGGCTTCCAGACTCCACAGCTATGAGGAAATAAGCCTCCTTTGTTCCTCCCCCGGCCTGTGGCCCTGGGATCCTGATATGGTTCCAGAACAGAGCTGGGCACTAAGCTGCCAAGAAGAATGGACATGGCCCTGCTTCTCAAACAGTGGTTTCACTGGGCCTCGCTGGTGGCGTAGGGCTTCGGTCTCAGCAGTATCACCAAATGACCTGACTTCGATCCCCAGCCAGGGAGCTGACCCGCATGGCGCAGCAGACCTCACCTGTCCCCTGCTCTCCACTCTGTCTCTGCTGATTCCTCTCATGCGCTGAACCTCCGGCCCACACTCCAGTTCTTACAAACCCACACGCACGTACGCATTCGTACTGATGGTATTTACAAGTGGCCAACTGTGGGCTGGCCTAGCCCAGCTCTGCTAAGATGGGAGAGAGGAAAGTGCTGGACTCTTCAGACTGCCTCATCGGTTACCAGTCTCTGATCCAAAACTTGTAAAGCAACAGTTCTAGTCACACGTGCCGTGAGTTAGAAGTGTCAGGTCTGCCTGGACTGGGAAGGACAGGGAAGATTTCTAGGAGGAATTATTGCCTGACTATGGCTTCGGTTCAGCTAGATCGGGACTTCTAAGGAGCACGTTCCAGAGAAAGCTCTGTAGGCCAGACCTGGGGCAGACGAGCCATGCTGAAGCCCACATCGTATATCGCCAAGTGTAGGCCGTGGAGGCCTTGGGTCAGTTACTCCTGGAACACGTGGGCAAGGTGGGTGTTACTTTCCACATGCCAAGCACAGCCAGGGAGGCTGGGAAAAGGCGGGGTCCCAGGGACCCAGACTTCCTGCGTTGGGGGCTGGGGAGGAGCCAGCTGGCAGGATGGAGGGTCCCTGTCGACAGGAGTCACAGCAGCACTTTCTTTCTTTCACTTACTTGGCCTGCTCCTTTCTGGATACCCTGTAGGCCGGGTCAGTTAACATGGTACATTGTCTGAAAGTAGAGTGAAAAAAATACCCAATTCCAGGCTGACGGAGCCGTTCACCAGGCGGTGACGGTCTCAGATGCATGTAGCTATTCCCCGGCAGACAGCAGCATTTTATCCTCCGTGAATGGGATGCCCTGGCACCGTGGGCTCCCCCTGGGCTCCATCTGCTGGGTAACTTTTCTCTGTAATGGAATCATTAATTCTCTCGCACTGACCCCAACTGTGCATCCCAGCTTTATGCTAGTTTTTAAAAATAAGTCTGCCCCGGGCCAATTGCTAATCTACAGAGGAGAAAGTGCTGTCCAGGCAGCGTTGGCAGAAGCTGAGGGAGGCGGAAGCTGAGGGAGCTGGGACAGCAACTGGGGTTTTGTCATCCAAACTTGCCGAGGGCGGCCGCCCCGCTCCCTACTGCCTGGAAATGGCGGGGAGCTGACATTTAGTTGGCTGTGCGGGCGCCCTGTTGGGGAGGCTTTGCGAGCTCGGCCTCATTTTGTCACCAGGACAAGCCGCGAAGTGCTGGGAGAGACGGACAGGTCCTGGGGGCAGAGCCCGCCCAGACTCCCAGGAGGCTGTGGAGCAGGTGTTGACATTCTCTAACCCCACAGGCCGCCCGGCGGCTGCTCCCCTACACCGGCCTTCAGGGGACACAGTACGTGCCCAAGAAACAGGTGGATTGTTGCATAAAGGCTGTTCCGTGGGACGTGCCTCTCTCTAGGACTCTGGCCTGGTGGCTCTGAGTGTGTCCTTCCTTCCTTCGCTCACGCTGGTCTGTCCTTTCTAAGGATTCGAGAATTTTTAACGATTTGAGGAAAGGGAAAAGAACAAGTAAAGAAAGAAAGTGGAGCGAGACCATGGTGGACTCAGAAATCTGGACACACGAAGGAGGGGCCTGCTGCCTGGTCAGCGCCCAGCGGCCAGGCGTCCCGCAGACAGGAGGGACACAACGCGGCCCGGCCGGCGGGCACGGCTGACGCCAGGTGGCGCCCGGGACAGAGCGGCCTGGTGTGCACCGACGGTGCCAGGTGAGCCCCGCTCTCTGCTGGGCAGTGGCCTGGGTGGGCTGGGGTAAAGGACAAGCTCCAGGGGTCCATGGAGCCTGGACGAGCTCTAACTGCACTTTCAGCAGAGAAGCCAGGAGACAGAGAAGCCAGGAGACAGAGACCATACAGAGCCGCAGGTGTGCCCTGAGGGCGCTGGGGAGGGGTGGGGGTCCTGGCGGTTGGAAGCTGGAGGGTGGAGGCCCAGGCAGGCCCTAAGGTGGAATCAATTCCTGATTCCTGGGAGGAGGCAAAGAACTAGGGCCCAAGGGAGAGGGACCAAAGGAGAAACTGGGAAGAGGCGCCCTGGGCAAACTGAACACACCTGGCGCCATTCCCTAGCCAGAATGTGGGTGTCGCCTTTCGCCACAGGCTCTTCCTATGGACTTGGGGGCCACCAGGTGTGTTTGAAGAGCCCAAGCAGGCGGACAGGAGACGGCCTGGCAAGGTCCCACAATACTGTTCAGCTGCTGTCTTGGGAGGACCTGCCAGGAGCTCCCTCCCTCCTTCCCTCTCCCCTCCCCTCCCCTCCCTCTTCCTTCCCTCTCCCCTCCCCTCCCTCCCCCTTCTTTACTCCCAGTTCCCTCCCCTCCTCCCCCTCTCCCTCCTTCCCACCGCCCTCCCTCCTTTCCTTCCCAACTTGTGACCCTGATCCCTTCGCCATTACCAAGGGTTTCAGAAGAGCCTTGGCAAGGGGCTGAGGAAACTCCAGGAGCGCTGGTGCTCCACACACCGGAAGGACACAGCCTTTGGCTTTCAGGGTGTGGCCTGTGTGGGAGGGGCCGGGCCCAGAGGAAAGCCCAGCACTACCTTGCCCTTCAGCTCCGCAGGCAGGCAGGCAGGGAGAGCCGGCTTCCAGGACTCCGGCAGGTGAGGGCAGCAGCCGGGGTCTGCGCCAGAGGCTCCGCTGGAGCGACCAAGGACGGGAGCAGGTCCCTTTGCCAGCAGCAAGATCCTCTCCTGACAGCTGCGCTCCCAGCACGGTCCGGGAGGCAGGGGCCGCTCGCAGGGAAGGTCAGCATCTTTCCCCCTCGCTCACGCTCACGCCACTCGCCCTGTCAGACCCAGTAGACGGTGCATTGTGGGTGCCTTATGCATGTGACTCACTCGTGAGACAGGCAGGCTGGCGATCCTGCCTCTGGGGAGGCTGGCCGAGCCCTGGCCCTTCAGAGACGGCCACGACGGTCACGGTCTCAGCGGCCGGCGCCTGACCACACACAGAGACACCTGCAGAGAACTGGGAGTTCTAAAAGAGCCCTGAGACCCCGCCCTGGTGGGTGGAGACACAGCGGAGGGAGCTTGTGGGACTAAGAGTTGAAAAGACTTGTGCTTTACCTTCTCAGCAGCAAGGAGGAGGTGGGCGGCCGGTGAGGAGGGTCACAGGCTGGGGGCTCAGAGAGCACAGAGCAGGAGCAGGAGCAGGAGCAGAAGGGCCTTCGGGGCAAGGAGGGCAGCGGGCCTGAGGGCCTGCAACTGACCTTTCATGCTTTTCCATTTCTCAGGGCACAGCTCTTTGCATCAGTGACCACGTGCACTGAGTCCTGGTCACCGTGGAGAGTCTGGTTTCCATCCATCACTTTACCCTCTTCACCCACCTACCTGCCTCCCCCACCCCCGTCCCCCTGGGAACACCAGGGCTTTATGTTAATACCACTCAGCTGTGAAAAAGAAGATGAACTCTTGCCACTTGTGACAACTTGGATGATCGTGAGGGGATAATGCTAAGTGAGGTAAGTCAGAGGAGAAAGACAGATTACTGGATGATTTCACTAAAGTGGAAATGAAGAAATAAAGCGGAGGAGCTCGTACAACTGAGCTTCAGACCCTGACAACAGAATGGGCGTTTGATGATAGACGGCGGCGAGTTCTCCATTGTTTTCAACAGGGAAAGGGCATCCTCCCTTGATTCTTGATAGTTTTATTATCATCACTGCTGTCATTTCACAAGGAGCACTGACCGCTCGGGACATCCTCGCGTCTGGATCGGCCTGAGAATAAATGTGGTGACTGTTTGTCATGCGCCAGGCTGGGCATGCTGTAGGCGCCAGAGCGAGAATGCCGCCTGCAGTGAGAAGTGACCGCTGGTCCACGAGGGCAGCGGACGTGAGAGGAGACTGTGGTGGGCAGCGAGGCCGCTGTCAGGGGCTCAGTGCTCTGACTGTAACGGGGGGGTCCCTAGGAAAAATGGAAGCTCCAGGTTCCCTGCCCCACCCAGAAGGAGGATGGAGCTGAGCAGAGAAAAAGGAGAGAAGGAAATGAAGCAGGATGGAGAACAAAAGGAGGAGACCTAAGGAAGCCACACGGAGCAGCCAGCATGTGATGAAGAAACCGGGCTTGTTTCCTGGCCCTGGACTGGCTAAGGCAGATGTGGGTGAGATACCTGCAGGGAGGTGACTATGGCCGTGTTTATATTGATTTTGATGTTGCTCTTTTCCTCCCAGATCTGTCTGGCCATGTCTGACCCTTTTCCATGGGTCCCGGCCTGAAGGTGCTTTAAGCTCATGGCAGCTTTCAGGCCTTGCTTTGGGCCAGTCCCTTTTGGGTTGACTTTTGCCCACGAGGGGATGGGTCACTTCAGGTGTTTGATTTAGAAGTTCTATTCTTAGTGTTCCGTATTGTATATTCACTGTATTAAAAGCCCTTTTCATTAAAGTTTTATATGTTTTGTCTTGATGCGGCGGATGGCAGAACCCACTTAGAGCGGGCAGGTTTGGGGCTTCAGGGGTGCCCCTCTCCCCCTGTCCTCTAGCAGATTTGCTGTCCTGTAACATGACTGGTGGACAGTACAGTGTGGTCACTGAAGTTGTATATTGACCTGTTGCCCAGAAGTCAGGATACTGTCCTCAGCACTGGTGCACCCCTGGGCCCCCCTGGTAGAAAGAAGGTGGGTGAGGTGGCCCCAGCTCTGTTCAAAGGGCTGGTGCTGTCTAGTACAGGAGGAGGGGCTTGGGGAGAGTCTCCTCTGAAGCCCTTGGAAATCATGTGCAGAGCTTTAAAATCCTAAGGACTGAGCTTCACCTCAGGCCAAGGCAGTCACAAATGGCTGAAGTGCACTGTGAGCTCAGAGATGCTAATGCGCCCAGGGCTGCAGGGTAGTGGGGAGATGCAGGGAGTGTGCAGGGGAGGGAGGCTGGGGGTGAGGGACCTGCGGGGGGGGGGGCGTGGATGGGGCGCACATGCAGCACATTAACCACAGACAAGCCAGGAGCTCCCCACAAAGCAGCACTGGCTTTGGCCCGCCCTGGCTGAGCTCTGTCCACACGCCTGCTCCACGGACAGTGCTGCGCGTGTCCTCAAAGGCAAAGGACCACAGCTCCAGTGAGCAGAGGGCTCCTGTCTGGGGTGGAGGCTGGAGTCCGCGATGCAGCGCCTGCAGGTGGGTCCCTTGGCCCGGGGCGCGACCGTTTTCGTCCGTGCTCCCCCGGGCTTTCTTGGCTCAGCAATCTTTCCCAACAGGCTGAGGCACCCCCGCATCCCCCCAGAGCGTTCTCCCCGTGTGGGGGGCTGCGCAACCCCATCTCCAAGCAGAACCACATTCTGCACTGCCAACTTGGACCTATGAATTCTGCAGGGACACCGTCCAGCCTGTAACAACCTGAGCTGAAATTATGGGGGTGCTTATTATTTTCACTAACTTTAGAACATCAGGTCCCAGGCTCTGCAGAGCACAATCCTCCCCCAAGCCACTGTGTGCTGACTTGCACCTTATTTTGGAAAGGAAGAGGCGGGGCTGCAGAGGGGTGTAAGAGCTGTCCCGGAGGTCAGGGGCAGGACGCCAGTGGGGAGGGCTTCGGGCGCCCAGGTCTGGCGCGCCCGGCTCTCCCGTCCAGAATGGAGCACCTGTGGCGATGTGAGCTTGCAAAGCCCTTCCAGCCTGCCTGAGATCTATTTTTCGGGAGGGGGAGACTGGAGGATTATTTGGTTTGGCCATTCTCAAGAAAATACAACCGTGCAGGACTCACAGGAAAGGTATGCACGGATTGAATTAGTAATTGGAGCCCGACACAGCCGCTGCCTCGCTTTAGTCCTTGCCGTTCAGAGCTGGAGGTCCAGTGTATGCAGGACAGGAGGTTGAGCAATTCTGACAGGAAGGAAGCCAAAGGCGAAGGAAGAACTCAAGCCCGTGGCGCCCGGGCCGTCTCGTGCCAGCGAGATGAATGTCGGGCTGTTCCCGAAATGGGCAGGAGCACAGGCTGTGCCTTTTGCAGTCCTGCAGAGGCCTTTTCTAGACTTCGGACATCATCAGCTCAGTGCAGCTCAGGCTGCCCTGCACAGATGGAGAAGGGGCGACAACCCCCCACAGAGACCCCACAGACGTCTCCTGGGAAGCTCCTGCGGCAAGCTGAGTAGCTGCAGACAGCGGAGGAGGCACCCTCATCTGCCCCCAGGAACGGGGGAGGGGGGTGGAGTCAAGGAAGGCTTCCTGGAGGAGGTGACAGCTGACTGCGCAGAGATCCAGAATAGGAGGGCAGCGATACGGAAGGCATCAGAGTGAGCCAAGGCACCCACAGGCCGAATGGCACCTGGCACAAGCTAACCAGCACAAAGGACACTTTAATTTGGACTGAAGTGGCATTTCTCGTGAGGGGTACCAGGGTGAGGTATACCAGGGTGAGGGGTACCAGGGTAAGGTATACCAGGGTGAGGGGTACCAGGGTGAGCGGTACCAGGGTGAGGGGTACCAAGATGAGATGTACCAAGGGGGTCTTCAAGGATTAAGAGAGGAAACCATCTTTGCTTCTTTCTCTAGAATCTCACAGAGGCTGGGGTCTAAGTTTTCTCTTTCAACATTACAGTTCTGTTTTGGCACAATAGATTTGGAGTTGCCAAATATATACTCAGCTGAAGATGAATCAGAAAAATCAAAGCACTTGAAGGAACAAATTAATTATTAAAAGCCTATCTATTCAAGCTTAGCACTGAGGAACTAGCTACAAATTGGTTCTGAAGAGACCAGCGGGAAGATTCAGGACTCATCGGTGAGGTCCCGGGCTGTCATATCTTGCCACGTGTTAGCAGACCCAGGTAATAAAAAGAGAAGTTCACATAATCTCTGCAAACCATTAAAATTCTTCCATTACCTTCTCCTGAGATCACCCGAAGATTTGCCAAGCTTGAGGGAACATCCTGCTGTTGCAAAGTTTTATGGTCATGTCTTCCTGCTGGTTTGTAAAAGTAGCAAGAGGCATAAAGTCAGGAGAAGAATCTGTTGTTAGTATAAATATCTCCCTCCCTTGCACTGTGCAAAGGCAGATATCAGATAAAACAAGCATACCCCAGGCCCTCCCTGGCGGCGCAGCGGGTTAAAGCACAGCACTGAGAAGCATAAGCCACCTCCGCATGAGTTCGATCCCCGCCTGCCCCGGAGGTGACCACAGGGCGCAGCAGACCTCTCCTGACCCGCCCGCTGCTCCTCTCAGCAGTGTACTTCGTCGATCTGCCTGTTCTGTACCCCACTCTGTCTCTGGTGAAGCCTCTGACCCTCCGCATCTCTGGCCTGTACCCCAGTTCTGTACGAATAAATAAAATCTTAAAAAAAAAAAAAAAAAAAAAAAAACAAGCATACCCCGAGATACGTTTTTCCTTGGAACAAAAGCCTGTTTTCTTTGGAATGTTAAAACTAATGTAGTTTTTAAAATAAAATTAAATATTGATGAAGCTTTTAGAAAATTTGCGGATGATAATGTGTTTTGATGCCTTATAAAACTTTTAAAGAAACGGGTGATTTTTCTTTCAAAACTACCTTTCTGACTGTAAACACTTGACTTCTCTTCCAATGAGATTGTTGCCGGTAAGTGGTAAGCCTGTGCTGGAACTCACCACGAAGGCTGGCGCCTCGGACATGTGAGCTTGTTTGCAAGGAGGCGCCTTTGGGGGAGCGTGACTTTCTATTGTTTGAAAGCAGACCTGTGTGTCACTCCAGAACAGCGGAAGCCACTTTAAGTTTTCAAAAATGGGAAGAACTTAACGCTGGGAGTTAACGGCAGGGACAATGGGAGATCAGAGAACTCTGATAGAAGAAATAACATGTGGAGCAGCGCGACTCAAAGATCAGCAAAAGGGGCAAAGCCAAGACAGCCTTAAACCGGTGGACACAGGAAGGAGGCCAGAGACCCAGGATGCCAGAGGCCAGGGGCCAGGGGTCAGGGGGTCGAGGGCCATGGAGCCGGGGAGCGGAAGCCGGGGCCAGGGTGTCCGGGGGCCGGCACTGAAGTCCCTTAGTGTCAGTCCAGCTGGGCTCCCCGAGGCTGCATCTCTTGCCCTCCCGCCCCAAGCCCTGTCTTTCTTCACTTCCTCTGACACTTCTTCAAGGTGCAGGGAGAGCAGGAGGCTGAGAGGACCAGCGTCTAAGTAAGCTTGTGTCTCCCTGCAGAGTTATGTCTGGGCCCTCTGCTGGGGTGCAAGCCCACTCCCCCTTTCCCAGCCCACTCAGCAGCCCCCTCACCCATTCCCAGCCCCCTCAGCAGCCCCCTCAGCAACCCCTCAGC